>NC_056583.1:25777823-25800323 GCF_018340385.1 Cyprinus carpio
CTCCAGAACCAGCTCATCCTGCAAATTCACCCACAACACACTGCTGTGCTTCCTCTTCTCATCCGTCAGATACTCCAGAACGGCTCCTGTCGCCTGAAACATGAGCGATGCTGTCGGTGAGCATTAACAAACCCTCAGAAGGGACCAGAGGCAGTCTGAAGGGACTTTTGTAACGTTACCTCAGATGTCGGCTGTGCCATCCCATAGATAAAAATTTACATTTTGGGCACTCGTCTGAAATTAGCCACTTTCATCTGCTTAATGGTGCTCAGAACGTCAGGCGCTAAATATTCATCTGCAACCTGGAAATACAACACACCTCTTCAGAAATAATCCACCCTACTTAGTCATTTAGTCAGAGAAATACGTCCTATTAGCATAATATTTCTAACTATTGTCAAAATAATTTCTCAGTTTAATATAAAGAGCTGACAAAAAGGGTACAAATTATTCATTTTGGATTAATTTTACAATAGATTATTTTTTCCCCCTTCTAACTTGGTAAAACAACCTTGGGTTTTGGAAAGGAGAAATAAAATGAAATAAAGGAAAAAAAATAAAAATAAATAAAAATAAAAAAATAAAATGTATTATAATAATAATAAAAATTATTATTATTATTATTATATTTTTATAGAACCTTTCCTTAATAATAATAATAATAATAATAATAATTATACTAATTAAATATTTTATTATTATTAAAAAAATTGCACATATAATTATACTGACTGCATTTTTCAAGCAGGACTATTCAACCTAGTTGCTTACGTAATATACATTAAAAAAATAATAATTTAAAAAGAGTTTTAAACAGTATTCCAAAACAACTCAAATTCAATGAAAAATTGCAAACCACATAAAATATATTAAAATATTTAGCTTGATATTTGAGGTGAACACATGACATTTTGTTGGCTATTTTGGCAAGAAAAAAATTTAAATGAAAAAATAAAACCGGTTAAAATATAGCAAAATATGAAAAGAAATAAAAAAAATCCAAAAACTATAAATGTTTTTTTTTCTTTTTTAATTTCATATGAATCCACCCATTCATAGAGTTAAAACACTCACAGTCTATTAAAACACCCCTCAAGGATATTTTGCATGTTTTAAGGTCTGTTTTGAACCCCGTTTGTGAAAAATGGCATGCAAGATATTTGTAGTTTGACTTCCTCAGTTCAGTGCTAAAGAAAGTGTTCAAGGCCGCTGCTTACAAAGATAAAACTGTTAACAAGTCACACTTTCTGTAGAAACTGTTGCTAAGTGAGAAAGGCATTTCCATGCAGAGCGAAGCCACATTAATCTCAACGGAGAAACGCTTAGAGATCAAATACAGTGAATCTGCTGAGATCATCAGGACTTCATGCTGCTCTTTACAATATAATGCAAGTTAAAGGCTTTCGGTAAAACTGTCAGTAAAAGTAATTCACACTCACTGACCACTAGATTTAGATCTTCTGAGGTCACTCGGTATAACTGAGGAACAGACCAACAGTAGTTTCTCAGTCATGATTATTCACTGACTGAATTTGTTTATATGCACAGGGCATAAATGTCTATATTTGGGTTGCAACCAAAATGTGAATATGATGTTTGGAAATAAAATAAAATAAATTTTAAAATAAAATAAAAAATAATAATAAATAAAAAAATAAAATAAGAAAAATAAATAAACAAATAAAAGAATAAAATAAAATGTATAAAATAAAATAAGAAATAATAATAAATAAAATAAATTAAAATAAGAAAAATAAATAAAAAATACAAATAAAAGAATAAAGGTAATTGTGATTTAAAAAAAAAAAAAATAAAAAAACAAAAATAAAAATTTCTTAAGATAAAAAAAAAAAATAAAATAAAATAAAAACATAAAATAAAATAAAAATAAAATAAAATAAAATAAAATAAAATAAAATAAAATAAAATAAAAAAAAATAAAATAAAAATAAAATAAAAGATGTGATTTAATCCATGCTCAAAGCACAACAACACACCCAAACTATAACCAGAACTCGAGCTCCTTTCGTGAGCAGGTCAGCTGGTGCTCTGAGCTCTGATTGGTTCATGCAGGAGAGGAGGCGGTACATCCAGGCGTGAGAGCACAGCCATTGGCTGAAACTAGAGGCGAACGCCAGCGGATACTAGAACAGAGAGGAACAACATAATAAATATGACTGACAGATGAATAACGACTCTTTTTGAAAACATACTGTACCTGTTCATGCAAGTAAGCGTTAAAGACGATCAGGTAGAAATACCGCTCCAGACTCTGTAGAGCTCGATGGAGGAAGTAATCTTTAGTGCTGCTTCCCTGAAAACACACACACACAGAGACAACAGAAAATACACTTTATTTACAATCTGTTCAGCTGTAAACCGTACATCTGCTCGGGGTGTGTATTCACAGCTGCGAAGAGACGTTGAGTTCGGAATAATTAAGATATAAAGTTTTTGAAAGAAGCTCTTCTGCTCACCAAGGCCGCATTTATTTGATCAAATGTATAATAAAAATTGTGAAATATTTTTCCAAATTAAAACCAGCTGTTTTCTATGCTAATATATCGCAAAATTAAATTTATTTATGTGATGCAAAGATTCTTTTCAGCATTTAAAAAAAAAAAAATAATAATTAAAATAAAAAAAATCCAAATTTTTAATTAGTAGTGTAAAAAGCAGCAAAAAAAAAAATAAAAAATAAAAAAAAAAAAAAAAAAAAAAAAAAAAAAAAAAAACACCAACCCCCTTTCCTATTTCATTCTAGAGACAATGCAAACAGAAAAGCATGCACCTTTCCCAGCATTCCATGCAGATGCTCACCTGGATCTGATAGTCTTCACCGATTCCCTCCAGCTTTTGTTTGTTCTCATAAATAGCCTCTCGGATGTCGTGCATTTCAGAGCAGAGATCAATAGCTCGGTCCACCTGAAACACAGCAGGACACGGTCAGCAGCTCATCCGGAGTGTTATATATATATATTAGACTGAACAAACACAAACCTCTTCCATGACCTCTTGACCTTTAGGCAGCTTACTGATGAGGGTCTGAATAACCTGGAACTGAATTCTGGGTTTGTCTGTCGCATCCTCTTCGGCTCTACGAACATGTGACATCATTCACATTAAACAATTAGCTTTTTTGAAAGAAATGAATGCTTTTATTCACAGCAAATTAAAAGATTTCTATTTGAAATAAATGCTGCTCTTTTGAACTTTCTATTCATCTGCGAATCCTGAAAATCAGAAATGTTTCTCGAGCAGCAAATCATCATATTAGAATAATTTCTGAAGATCATGTGACACTGAAGACTGGAGTAATGATGCTGAAAATACAGCTGCACATCACAGAAATAAATTACAGTTTAATATATATTCACATAGAAAACAGCTGTTTTACATTATAATAATATTTCACAATTTTTAATGTATTTTTGATCAAATAAACGCAGCCCTGGTGGGCAATACAAGACTCTTTCGAAACAACAACATCTTCCCGAGTGCTAGTGTGTAAAGAGTATGTGATCATGTGATGTGTTCGGGGTCTTACGGTGCTGTCGGCTCCTGGGTCGCCCGCGTGAGGTGCATCATCACCAGAGATCCCAGGATCATTCCCAGATTCGTTCGGCCGACGCCGACCTGACAGCTGAACAGCAGAGCCGGGAGAGACCGCGAGGCGTCACGACTCAAGGACAGAGACGGATTCTCCTGACAGAACGAGAGAGCAGCGGTGAGGAGCGAGCGCTGGGCCCGTATTCTTAAACATTCTCTCAGAAAGATCCTAGTTTAGCTTAAAAATTCTATTGAGGAGTCTTAGCTTAAGAGCAATTCAGAACCAATCTGAGAGCAACTCTTAGTGAGGAAAGACAAAACTTTCATCTTAGTGAGGAGGCGGGGCTGAGTCTTTTAAAGCATGTGATTGGCTGGTTGTCCAAGAAGAAAAAAAAAAAAAAAAAAAAAAAAAAAAAAAAAAAAAAAAAAAAAAAAAAAAAAAAAAAAAAAAAAAAAAAAAGTCTTCACTTTGAAATTACAGGCGTAATATTTCTAATTCTAGGGGTTCATGAGAGAACTGTAAGGGTTCGTGAAATCACAAAAATGCCAAATTAAAATAAAATAAAAATAGTTCTAAAAATTCAGGTTTATTATGGTTAACTAAAACCATTAAAAAAAATTCTACTTAAAATAAATGTTAACTGAAATAAAATATATATATTCACACACACACACACACACACACACATACACGTAGATAGATAGACAGACAGATAGAAATGAAAAACTTTAAAATAAATAAAAAATATAAAATAATATATAAAAAATTAAATATATATTAAAAATTAGGGCTGTCAAATGATTAATCACGATTAATCACATCCAAAATAAAAGTTTTGTTTACATAATATATGTGTGTATACTGTGTATATTAATTATGTATATATAAATACACACACATGCATGTATATATTTAAGAAGAATATGTTATGTTTATATATTAAATATATTTATATATAATATAAAATATAAGAATATAAATATATAAATGTATATACATGTAAATATTTTCTAAATATATAATTTATGTGTGTGTATTTATATATACATAATAAATATACCCTGTACACATACATATATTATGTAAACAAAACTTTTATTTTGGATGTGATTAATCGTGATTAATCATTTGACAGCCCTATTAAAAATATAAACAATATATATAGATATATATAGATATATATATATATATAGAGAGAGAGAGAGAGAGAGAGATACACACACATATACACACACACACAAATTATTTTATATTATATATTATCAAATAATTTTATTTGTTTTTCTTGCAATGTCATGTGGCCATTAACCAACTTGAAAGTTTTGTTAAAATATTAACTTAAAAATAAATATTTTAACCTCACATGGGTTCGGCTGACAAGTAAAGTCTATAAGAATCCTTAATTTAGCTTATTCACCTTAGCTAAAACTTTTGGTTTTATTTTAAACAAAGCCTTAAATGTGTTTGATTGAGAATAAGAATATTACACATACATCAAACACTAATATTCTTTCATTTTCAATTGCTTTATTTACATCTATACTGTCTATTCCTGTACTTTGGAAATGCTATAAACAACGAGTTTCTGTTTCAGTCCAGAAACGTGCGAGTGAATTTCAATCTCCAGTGAAGTGATTAAATAAGATCCGGTCTCTGCGTGAGGCGTGTTGGCAGCCCTGGAGCGAGACAGGAAGTGGCCTCTTTCTTTTATAAAGCGGCTTCCTGTGAATCGTTCTGTTGGCAGGGATGAAATAACGGCTTGAGTCCTGCGGTTTGTCAGGACGCTTTAAATAGCGGGAGGACGGACACCAAACAAACTACTAACAAACCACCCAGCACGCTAATAACAAATGCTGCAAAACAGCTCGTTTTAAAACATTTTGGGAACATGCATGAGCGGAATGCATCATATCACACAGAATATGAAGGAGGTCATAAAATCTCATCCAGCTTCTTCTCATTTCTGCAGTCAGCCTGTGGTTTATTGCGGCCGTTTTGCTTTCTAATCGTAAACTTGAAAAATCTGTGGCTTCAGCTTCTGTCCTCTTAAGCCAGAGAAACAGGAAACACAAGACATGCAAAGGAAGTCTCATTTATCGGGCACATGCATGCCACGTGATTGGTGCAAACACACACTGACACAGACAGACAAAACAGACAAAAATAAAACTCTAAATAGACAAAAACACCACACACACTTTACCATGGTAAAACTAGTGACAGACATAGGTCAGACAAGCAAAAATAAAGAAATAATAAAAAATTTTTTTTTTTTAAATAAATGGCTGATTCTTGTTTTTTTCTTTTTTTATTTTATTATGGGCTGAAAAATGTGCCTGATCAGCTTGATTAATTATAAAATTATAAAATATAATAATAATAATAATAATAATAATAATAATAATTATTATTATTATTAAATATAATTCTTTAGGATTTATAATTCAATACTATGATCAGAAAACCTTTTAAAATTTTTGAATTATCATTATTCAAAAATGATTATTTGCATAATGCATAATGCAACATTTCTGTTTTTAAATTGTTTGTTTATTATATATATAGTAATATTAATTAACAACATGTACTTAGTATAGTGTTAGTTGCATGTAATTATGCATATTTACTACTGGACTAAAATAAAAAAATGTTACCAAATTTTCTTATTATGGAAATTATATTATTCAATTATTATAATTTTTTATATTCTTATATGGTGAGTATGTGTGTCTTTAAGCAAGATACCTAAAACTAAAACTTAATAAAATAAAAAAAACAAAAATAAAAAATAAAAAAAAAAAAAACAAAAAATTAAAAAAAAAAAAAAAAAAAAAAAAACTTTTAAAATTTAATAAAAAACTAAAAGTAAAAAAAAATTAACTAAAAAGAAATAAAAATATATATATATTTAATTTCAAAACATAAAAAAAAAATTATATTATCTCAATAATGCTAAAATAACACTGAACCAAAATCAAAATAAAATCTTAGTAAATATATAAAGCATTTTAATATGTTTTAAATTTTAATATTATTAAGTCTGCAATAATATCTACTATCAATTCACAAGTAGAATGTAAAACAAAGAATTTTCAAAGTTGCAAATAAAAAGATTGAGTACGTTTTACAAGAAAACACTTTTTTGCCGTCTGCTTTAAAACCATCACAAAGGGCAGAGAAAGAAAACGACGAGGTTTGGATGCTGCTCTTGTTTTGTAACTGAATGAAGTGTTTGTCTGATGACTCCAGAATACTCCATTAACTAAACACGTTATATATTACAGCTCCGGCGCTCTTTAAAGCATCTGACGTGTGTGGATTCCACTGTCAGTGAGACGTCAAACATCTTCAGAGGCTGAATTGGCGTGAAACGAAGCGACTGCATCACGAGAAAACAATCCCACTGCGTTTACACCACTCACATGACATCAGCTGACCAATGCACCGACTTAAAATAACAACACGATGATTTTCTCTTGTTTTGCCTAAACTTTGGTTTTGCTAACATTAACAAAAACTACCAAATAATTATTAATCATGAGATCAGAAAACAATTCAATTATTTATTATAATTGAATAGTATATTTCACTGCTTTAATATAATAGTATTTAATATGAGTAATTAATACAAATTATATATAATTTAATCCTGAGATCAGAAAACATTTTTATGTACTATTATTATTATTATTATTATTATTATTATTATTAGTATGCTTCACTGCTTAAATAATAATAATAATAATAATAATAATAATAATAATAATAATAATAATAATAATAATAATGCATTCATATAAGTTTTATTAATCCTAATATCAGAAAACATTATTATTATTATTATTATTATTATTATTATTATTATTATTATATAGTATGCTTCACTGCTTAAATAGTAATAATAAATAAATAAATAAATAAATACATACATACATAAAAGTATAATTAATCCAAAGATTAGAAAAATATTATTATTTTCTTCTGATTTTAGGATTAATTATACTTATATTGATGCATTATTATTATAATCAATGCTAAGATCAGACAACATTATTAAATATAATAATAATGCATTAATATAAGTATTATTAATCCAAAGATCAGAAAAAAATACTATTAATAATAATTGAATATAATTATAACTAATCCTAAGATCAAAAAACATTATTATTATTATTATTATTATTATTATTTTACAGTATGCTTCACTGCTTAAATAATAATAATAAATCTATACAAGTATAATTAACCCAAAGATCAGAATATCATTATATTATTATTATTATTATTTTCTGATTTTAGGAGTAATTATACTTATATTGATGCATTATTATTATTATAATCAATGCTAAGATCAGAAAACATTATTCAATATAATAATGATAATGCATTAATATATGTATTATTAATCAAAAGATCAGAAAAAAATAATACTATTAATAATAATTTAATATAATATAACTAATTATACATTATTATTATTATTATTATTATTATTATTATTATTATTATTATTAAATATCACTATATTATTACTATATTATATTATTATTATATCATTATTATTATTATTATTATTATTATTATTATTATTATTATTATTATTATTATATAGATAGTATGCTTCACCTGCTTTAATAATAATAATAATAATATATAAATAATTATTATTATTTTTTATTATTATTATTATTATTATTATTTTAGTTCCATCACATTCAGATACAAGGTAATAGTTCCATCACATTCAGATACAATTAAAATTATTATTATTATTCTTTTCTGAACTTAGCAATAATTATACTTGTATTGATGCAATATTATTATAATTAATGCTAAGATCAGAAAACTACATTATTATTATTATTATTATTATTATTAATAACATAAAAAATAATGACATTACAATGTATTATATTATGCAAAGATGAAGACAGGATCTCATTTAGATCAGATCTGAATGATCATGCAGGTCATGTGGGTGGTTTCAGGAGAATCTCTTACCCGGAGAACGTTCACGAACGCATCAAACTGGTCCTCCAGCGGCGCGCCCTCCGTCGGCAGAGGCAGACGATAATACCTGCACAAACACACCGAGCATTTAGAGCACGTGCAGAGATGAAGACAGCATGCAAGCCGGCGGTTCTGTGGACCTGTACGAGGGCAGGGTGAAGCGCGGCCGCTTGTACACCTCCTCGGTCACGTGCATGTCTTCTTCACAGCTGATGGAGATCTTCTGGGGCTCTCCTTTAAAATGCTCGATGTCGTTGTAGACGTAGAACACGTTGTTGTTGAGTTTGGCGAAGTCGTGAAGCTGAAAACACAAAAGAGCTTGTTCTCAGGTGAGTTCAGCACATGAACAGGATGGTAGCGGGGATTTAAAGGGACAGGAAAGCAGAAACGTTTGAGCGCACACGCATTTGGGTCAATGACTGATAAAAAGGTGGCAAATCATTTTTAAAAAGTACTGGTTCTATTCATTCATGTTATTTATTAATGTTTATATCATATTTTTTAAACAAGTTTAAATTTAAATGTCCTGTTTTATGTTCTTATACCCAATAATAACACAATGCCTTTCTGTTGTTCTGCCTAAACTTTGATTTTGAACTAATATTAACAAAAACTATAATATTATAATTAATCATGAGATCAGAAATCAATTAAATCACTTATTTATTATAACTGAATAGCATATTTCACTGATTAATATAATAGTATAGTAATGTGATGAATTAATAATAAAAAACATTTTTAATGTTCTATAATTATTGTTATTATTATTATTATTATTATTAATAATAATATGTTTTATTAATCCTAATATCAGAAAACTATTATTATTATTATATAGTATGTTTTACTGCTTGCATAATAATAATAATAATAATAATAATAATAAAAAGCAATACAAGTATAATTAATCCTAAAATCAGAAAAAAATATAATTTTTTTCTGATTTTAGGATTAATTATACTTATATTGACGCATTATTATTATTATAATTAAAGCTAAGATCAGAAAACAATATTATTAAATAATAATAATGCATTAATATAAGTATTATTAATCCTAAAATCAGAAAAAAAAAATACTATTAATAATAATTTAATATAACTAATCCTAAAATCAGAAAACTTTATTATTATTATTATTATTGTTGTTGTTGTTGTTGTTGTTGTTGTTGTAGTAGTATGCTTCACTGCTTAAATAATAATAATAAATCAATACAAGTATAATTAATCCTAAAATCAGAAAATATTACTATTATTAAATTTAAATTTATGCATTTAGCAGACGCTTTTATCCAAAGCGACTTACAGTGCATTCAGGCTATAAATTTTTTACCTATTATGTGTTCCCGGGGAACCTAAAACCCAAAAATATTACTATATTAACATATTATTAACTAACACTATAACTAAATAAACACAATATAAAATAATAATATTATGATTATTATTTTCTGATCTTATGATTAATTATACTTATGATGCATTATTATTCTAATTAATGCTAATATCAGAAAACATTATTATTATTATTATTATTATTATTATTAACAACATATAAAAATAATGATATTATATTATATTATATATTAAGTAAACCATATTTTTCTGCTCTCAGAAAAGTTCAAAAACAAAATTATTCTTAATTCAGAAGTTCAAATATTCATTCAGGTAACCAACCAAATTATTTTCAATATCTTCAAAAAAAAGTAAACGTTTTTCAGTTCTGCTGACCGTATTCCTCTACATCATCTCTTCAAAACCCTCCTTCCTCCTGGGAGTGTAGGGAAGACGGACCTCTTTTCTGATGGTGAGCTCCAGACTCTCCGAGCAAGCGTGGCGTCCGAGATCATGCAGGTTCTCGTGAAGGTTCTCCTTCCTCCTGGGAGTGTAGGGAAGAAAGTCTCCGTCCAAACGCAGGAACACTACGGGCTCCTCACGCAGACAGAAGAAAAACACCTCCTTGAGAGCAAACGCACAGACATCAGGCCAAATTAAAACTCAGCTCATAACATATTATTTAAAGTCCTCAAACAGTTTAATCAGCTCCGCAGGAGGAAAGCACACAGGTTTATCCTTTAACAGACACCTCATCAGCAGCATTATTTGCACACGGCTTTCTCTTGATAGAAGCTCGACACATTTCCACACACTGACCTGATGGCCTTGACCCTGCAGTCTCTGGAGGACCTGTTTGAAGCCACTCAGGCTGGGCTGGCCCATGCCATACAGCGGGAAGCTGCCTTTGCTCTGGCGGAAGTTGGGCGCTCCGTACGAGCTCGCGTGCGTGGTGGGTACTGAGGAGTCTCAATTCCTTCTAAATCAATTCCTGCACCATGAAGTAGGATCCCTGAAGGGAAGGTGATCAGATCATCAGCGTCTTTACGTCACTCTGATCGGAGTTTAAACAGTATTAATGCTGCCTTTCCTTCTAAATCAATTGTGTTTTTTTTTTTTTTTTTTTTTAATGTTTTGCAAAGAAACATGTTTATGGAAGCCTGTTTCAGCCATTGAATAAAAAACTAAAAAGTTTTTTTTTTTTTCATCTCACAATTCTGACACTTTTTTTCTCAGATTTGCCAAAAAAAAAAAAAAAAAAAAAAAAAAAAGTATTGCAGTTATTGCAAAAAAAACTAAAAATTTCACATTTTTATTTCACAGTTCTGACGTTTTTAATCAATTCTTTTTTCACTTTTTTCTCAGAATTGCAAAAAAAAATATTTATTGCAGTTTTTGCCAAAAAAAATAATGTTTTTATTTCACAATTCTGATTTTCTTCTCGCAATTCTGACTTTTTTTTTCTGACAACAAGAACTTAAACAAAATGAAAATTAGAAATGGCGCCTTGGCAAACTGTACTTTTTGGTACTAAAAATTTATGACGATAATTCTCATTATTGTAATGCAAAGAAATCCATTCACAAACAAATATAAATAATAATAATATTAATATTTAATTTTATTCTACTCTAAATAAAATAAATTGACTTTATACACTGTGGTAGGATTTGTTATACTGCTTTCAATTTAATTTAATTAAAAAAAACTCAATTTAAATGTTCACATGTATTACAGTCAGTGTTATTTTAGTATTTTTAGTTTTTATTCACAATTTCAATTAGTTTTATTTTTATAATCTTCATTTTCATTTGAATTTTTGGTTAAAGTTTTGGCACTGCAATAAAAAAATGATAATAAAATTTAATTAAACCTACAGAAATGTAAATAATAATAATAATACAAATGACAAAAACTGTCATTATCAGAATTTTCTTAGTTATTATTACAAAATTTTAAATTTTACATTCAAAATTTAAATAATACTTTTCATTTTTAAATAATTTTTAAATTTAAACAAAACATAAATTTTTTTGCTAAAGTTTTGGCACTAAAATAAAAAATAATAATATTACAATTTAAATAAAACCAAAACAGTAATAATAAAAAATAAAAATGAATAAAAATGACAAAAGGTCAACAAAAAAAATTTAAACAAAATAAAATAAAATAATATAGTGCTTAAGTAATACTAAAGTAGCACTGATGATGCCACAGAAGGCAAGACGAACAAACTTTCATTACAAAAAAGTTCAATAGAAATGTTTACAGTCAGAAAATTGTAATTATGACAATTCCCAACATGCCACACATGTAGCATTAACCCCAGCTTTAATAAAATGATCTGCTAAAGGCCTAATTACTACTTTATGATGTAGAAAACCTGAGCATTCAACTCCAGAAGAGCATCAGATAATGAGATGCTCTGGAAAGGCACCGGAACAATGGCGAGTGTTTGACAAGCGGCAGCTTTGTGTTATCTGTTGATTTGCAGCGAAACTCATCATTGGCTCGTCAGCAAACAGAAACTAACGAGCAAACAAAGGGAACGAGTGCATGTCTTCAGCAGCCAGCGGGAGGTGAGGAGCTTCAAAGCCTTCAGAGAAAGGTGCAAACGTCCTGCGAAGACTTGAGCGCAGAGCAGCGGGGCAGTAATTAATGACACCCTCGCTGCGCTCTGTTTGTGAAGAGAGAGACGCGCCGGGACACATTTACCACCCTCGCATTTAGCCACAAATACACTGGAATTCACTGTGACTTATGAAGCAAAGACAAGACGTGATGTTAAGGGAGGACAAAAACATGCCTTGCAAAAAATTACTGTGGTGGCACCATGGAATATATGTGACCCTGGAGCACAAAACCAGTCATACGGGTCAATTTTTTTAAATTAAGAGCTATACATCATCTGAAAGCTGAATGAATAATCTCTCCATTGATGTGTGGTTTGTTAGGATAGGAAGATATTTGAAAATCTGGAATCTGGGGGTGCAAAAAAATCTAAATATTGAGAAAATCATCTTTAAAGTTGTTCAAATGAAGTTCTTAGCAATTCATATTACTAATCAATAATTAAGTTTTGATATATTTACAGTAGGAAATTTACAAAATATATTCGTGGAACATGATCTTTACTTTATATCCTAATGATTTTTGGCATAAAAGAAAAAACGTTAATTCTGACCCATGCAATGTATTTTTGGGTTTTGTGCTCCAGGGACACAGATAGCAAAGCTTAATGATTATCATATTCATGTACCATGGTATTTACTGCATATGTATTTACATAAATAAACAGCACTTGCACACTGTTGCAGCTTGCAAAAACCAAAATTTGCAAGACATGACATTTACTATGGTACTGTATGTACTGTACTTTTTGGTATTAAATATTCATCATAGTATTTAAGCTAATTTTCTAATTACTGTAATGCAAAAAAAAAAAAAAAAAAAACCAATAATGTTAAAAGTTATTACGAATTATTTTATTATTTATTTTTCTTTAATTTGACTACAAGTATTTGAATTTATATATTGTGGTAGCATTTGCTATAATGCTATTAATTTTTCAATTTATTCATTTAATTTAATTTAAAAAAGCAAATTCAAAATTACAATTTTCAGACTTCAATTTTTTTTTTCATACATCGTTAAATTAAATAAAAATGTTTCCATGATAACTAGCTGAAATAAAACAAGTTTAAAGTTTTTTTATTTCATTTAATTTAACATTTAATTTTATTTCAAGTAACTTTTTTTATGGTTTTAGTTAGCTATATATACCTTGATTACAATAATGAGAATTTGAAGGGCAAATAAGATTAATTGTGATTCCCTTTCCTACCTCAATTGACAGAATAACAAATAAAAAAAATAAAAAATAAAAAATGTAAATTTAAAACTAAACTTAATTTTCTTTAAAAATAATAAAAAATACTTTTGAATGCAATATACATGTTTTTGTTAACGCTTTAGTACTTTTGTCATTTTTATTAGTTTGGTTTTTTAATATGCCTTTATAGTTTTTATTCATTTTATTTTACATCAAATTTAACTAAATTAAAAAGAGAAATGTTTCTTTGGCATCTAGCTGGTTTTAAAGGTTTTAAAAAATATTTTATTTCATTTAATGTTTATTTTATTTCCAGTAACAGCCATGATAATTTGAAGGGGAAATGTGCTTAATTATCATGAGAAAAAATAACTATAATAAACAAAAAAAATCTACCAATATACTTAATTTTCTGCGAAAATGCAACCTGTTTTCATGAGATTGGCGCGACAGCAAGAGTCCGGCTCACCTGGACCAGATGGTGCTCAGGCATGTTGTCTGAGATCCTCCCAACTTTATAGTTTGTTCGGAGAACATCATCGTGGATCTGAAACTCCTGTCTGCAGTTATACCTACACACACACACACACACAGAGAGAGACTCAATCAGGCGAATGATCTGTGACTGCAGGCGCTCTCAGAACAGAGCCGGACGGCCGGACGTACGTGATGACCACAGGAGCCACTTTATTAGTGATGATGGACTTGGCCTTGTTGTTGTGGATGTTGAGCGTCTGGAAGGAGGCGCTGCTCGCCGACCGCCTGCTGTCCGTCATCCCGTTGCCGTGGAAACTCTCATGCAGTGTGGGCTGGGGAGCAGCGCTGGCAGTCGTACCCATACTCCTCTAGCAGCTGTCAATCAAACACAAACACACACATCACACACCATCAGACTCAAACAAGACAAGAATCATCTTCCCATTTCAGATTTAACAGATTCTGATCATGCAAATCTAATCTGGGCTAGTTTGGACATGACAGCATGGTAAAACCACAGTATTTTTTTTTTTATGTACACCAAGATCGGTAGGCCTATTAGTAAAACTTTTTGCAATTTTTGTTGCAATGTACAAAATCCCTTCTTCCAAATATCCCTGAAACAAATATAGAATCTTATGAACTTGACAATTTCAGTGCATTTTTATCACTCAGACGTGTTCAACGCAGTTGTTTTAATAGAGGAGGTTAAGCTACATTTCTAGTTTCAACATTTTTTATTCTTCTGACATTTCACATAAAATACAGTAAGTATCAGCTGTATACAAAGTGACCCACATTTGGTTTTTGACCGCAGAATGTGTGTACAATTTGCTCGTGGAGCCATATTGAGATCCTGATATCTCTGGAACGGAACCATACAGGGGCTTAAATATTAAGATACTAAAAGAAAAACTGGTTAAGGGCTCAAATCTAGAAGGATATTAAGATATCTTTAATGCTTCTCGAGTTACAGGAATGCAAACTTCGAAAAAAGTTCAGAAACAAAAGCATCAAAAGGTCACACTACCATGTTTTTAAAGCATTACGTGCGCATGGTAAAAACAAAAATGAGTCTTGAAGCTCAGCATAAACACACACACACACACACACATCAGAACGTCATTTGGAGTCCATAAAAAGCCCCGTTTCCTATCCAGATCACGAGTGATTCCTGCACTACAATAAATTCATGTCATGCTGAATAATCTCATTCAGCACAGTGGCTTGTTCTTCATGCTCGCCGGATGAAGCTCTTATGTAAGTGGGACATATTTAAGGTGAAATCTTCAGAGCACAACCCGCAGAAGAGCGCCCTAGATGAACGTCTGGCCTGAAAACCCACCCACGGGCCAGACGATCGCTCACAAACATCCTCTCTGAAAAACAAGCCGTCACGACCCTGTCTCTGTTTACATGGCCACCGCAGGCATGCTTCTCGCCTTAACATTTACAGGTGTTTACTTCCAGTTCTGTCGGAGAAATCAGGGTTTAAATGTCATCTTTAAGGGCATGCTCGTGTTTGAGCATTTTAGTCACTTTTTAGTATCTGGGACTGCACGAACTGGAAACAAACCTGCAATTATTGAGTTCAACTCAACCTCAATTCTAGTGTTTGAAACATTTCAAAGCAGCATGGGCTCATTAGCTGAGTGTGAGAGGAGAGGAGAAAAAAACTGTTTGACAATTAATTTGAGCCTAACGTAAATATTATCATGAAGTTTTAAAAAATAATGTAAAAAAAAAAAAAACATAATAAAATAATACAATATAATTATTATAAAAGATAATAAAATTAAATTGAATAAAATAATACAATTAAATAAAAAAATAAAAACAAAAAAATAAAAACAATAGACAATGAGGATACAAAATTAAAAGAAAAAAAAAAAAATACAAACCAATAATAAGAAAAAAAAAAAAAAAAATAAAAAAAAAAAAAATAAAAAAATAAATATATATAAATTTAAAATATAAATTAAAAAAAAGCTACAAAAACTAAAACGACAGCAAAAAAAAAAAAAAAAAAATAAAACAAAAAAAAATACAAAAAAAAAAAAAAAAAAAAAAAAATAAAAAAAAAATGAGAAATACAATAAAAAAAAATAAGCTAAAAATAAAAGTGTGTTGGAAAAAAATAAAAGCTAAAAATAAAATAAGCTAAAAATAAAAGTGTGTGAATGTGTATATATATAACTATACAAACAAAATAAAATGTATATAATAAAAATAATAACTTAAATTATATATATATATATATATATTTAATTTAATATATATATATATATATATATATTTAATTTAAGTTATTATTTTTATTATATACATTTTATTTATATGATAATAACCAATAAACAAATATATTACAAAATTGGATGGATGGACACTCCTAAAAAGACTGAAACAGGTTCTTTTTTTTTTAGTATTTCAGTTTGTCAACCACACAATACAAACATTCCTATATAAACACTACTGTCTCCACGCTGAATCAAATCGGGAAGCAAAACACTGGTTCTCAAAGTGACAGAATTCCCTCAGGAAACCCAGTAACTGCGGCCCATTCACAGGGAAAATAAAATCTCCCAGTGTCCTCGGCACTGAAAACAGAGGATGCGCACAGATGGGCATTCCCGCCTCAACATCTATTGAAATTCGGCGGGTGAAGCTCAAGCTGGGATGGAGCGCTCGCACAAAAGGGTCTCAGCGCAGACAGGAAGTGCTCTGCAGCTGCAGGAAGCATCTGCAGTCGAACGGGCAAATCAGAGGAAGGATGCAGAACGCTCCTCATTCTTAAGAGATGTACATCACAGATCAGACGGCACATTTATAGCTACGAGAAGAGCTGGGAACACTGGGGCTGACGGACAGAGGCTCAGATAGATCAGTGGTGCTCGACTGCTGGATCCTGACCCAAAAATAGATCTCACAGGTCTGTCCTGCAACATACAGCAGGGAATATACATGCAAAACTCAAATAATAAACTCCAACTCACCATACCAAACCAAGCACACACACAAAAACAGTTTAAAGCAAGTCAAATCAGACTTTAACAGGTTGTATGACAGCCTCATCTTCAAAAACTATGAACCAAAACTACACAAAATAATACAAAATACGACTCTGATGACATGAAACCATCAAAATTCAGGAGAATTAGTCTTTGCAACAATTACAAAATCAGCCTAAAATTGCAAAATAATAAGCCTAAAAATGAAATAATAAAATAATAAAATAAAACATAAAATAAGATTTAAAAACAATTTAAAATAATAAAAAATATATATATATATATATTTTAATCTGGATGGGTGGATATTCATAAATAAAACAGCAGTTTTTTTGTAATATTAAACGCATTTCTAAAAGCACAAACATAAAACAACTTTTGAAATGTTAAATGTTAATTACTGGAAATTTTAATACAGGTATCAATTTTTTATTATAATAGAAGTCTAAGGGGCAAGTGAAGCACTTACATGCATTACTCAGTAAAGTGTGTGTTTTTGAGCTTCTGTAGATGATGTTATTTGTTGGTAATGTGTTACAGACATGAGCTGTGGGTGTTGTGGTGAAGTTTACACACACTTGCTCCATAGACCTCCACTGGAGGAGCATCACTACACACTTCATACAAACCAGAGGAAGATGACATGACGCTCTGTGGTCAAACACAACATCATTATCTGATTATTCTGATAACATGAAATATGATATTCAGTCAAAACGGAAGGTGGGTTTTGATTAAATCGATTAGATGGTTAAAAAAAAAAAGTTTCTTTATATTCTGAAAAATAAGAGATTGACGTCGACAGCAAAGCATAAAATGCAAAAAAAAAACAAAATCAAAAAAGTATAAAAAAAATAAAAAACACCTTATAACACATAATAAAAACCTCTCAAAAAAAAAAAACCAAAAACCCCAAAAAAAGGTCAAAAAAAAAAATAATAAAAGAACATGTGACTGAAGCAAACGCTGTAATTATGGTGAAATAAACGCAGCTGGAAAATCATTTGAAGATTAGTCTAAACTCAAAGAAATGCAGCACCTCTTTAAACTACGCTTGCGTGGTTTTACTATGGTTTTGGGAATGTAAAAAATGATATCACAGTCTATATATATATATATATAAAAATACAAAATTATAAAAAAATAAGCTAAAATGCAAATAATAAACTGAAAAACAAATGTAATAAAATAAAATAAATAAAATGAAAAAATAAATAAAATAAAAATAAAATAAACATTTAAATAAAAAAATAAAATGAAATAAAATAATAGAGAATTAAAATAAGATAAAAATAAAAAATAAAATTAAATAAATACTAAAATAATAAAATATATATAATTTAATTTAAAAAAACAACAAAAATAAATAAAAAAAATAAAAAAAAATAAAAAAAATAAATAAATAAATAAGTACCACAGTGTTACATATGAAACTGCTTTATTTTTTGGGGGGACAAAGTCAGTTTTAGGTGACACCTCATGAACAGAAAGCTGCCGCCCACTTTCACAGGAAGTGTGGTGAGATTTCAGAATATAACAGAATCTCTTCTGTGTGGTTTCTTTACTGTACATATACATATGAAATGAAAGATATTGCCTTGGGAACTAGCTGAATTAAAATACATTTTTAAAACAGTTTAAGTTTTAGTCAACTCTGGTTCGAAATGACATGATGGAGAGTAGATTATGCCAGAACTTTCATATTTTAAATAAACACCCAATAAAGAAAAACAAACTGTAAAGTCCCCTTCACAGGAATCGATGTGGAAATCAGAACACATCCGTGATCAGCGGCACATTATCACACACTCTGTGTAATATACTGTACAGAAGGGTCAGAGTTACAAAACCTCTTCAGCAGGGAACGGTCCTCATAAAAACCAGGATGTTGCGTGTCTTTAAGAACTGAACATCCAAATGCATGACAGTGATGTTCACATGAATGATTCACTGGAGAAAGACTCTCCATAGTGACTCTCTACACTGTGGATATTGTTATTGTACAGTCAATCACTGTTTGACCTCCATCAGCAGTGAAGCGCAGCGTCAAAGCTCAGCGCGTCTTCACGACTTCCCTTATGTGTAAGAACAACTGCCCCGGAAAAACTAACTTCCTCACACAGCTTCCTGTGTTGCAACACCGCGGAGATACGCAGGTTACTACACGATGGCACTGAACCATTTACATATTCACATGCCGTAATATTTACAATTTAACTGAGGTTCCTATGAATAAATATCCTTCAGGATCAGTTAAAATGTCAAAATGAAAGGGATTTTGCATTAAAAAAAAAAAAAAAAACACAAAAATAAAATAAAAAAAAAAAAAAAAAAAATTGCAAAAGATGCAAACTATAAAAATAAAAATAAAAAAATAAATCGCAAAAGATGCTATGTAAATGTTACTAAATATATTTTGATATTTTATAAAAATAAAAAAAACACACATACATAAGTAAATAAATAAATATAACAAAATAATACTAAAACATGGCAATAATCAAACAAAACAACTATAAAGATAACCGAAAAACATAGTAAATAAGTTTGTAAATATATTTTTAAATAAACAAATAAACAAGGCAATAATCAAACAAAACAATTATAATAAAATATTAGCAAAATTTAGTAAGTTTGTAAATATATTTTGATAATTTATTAAAAAATAAATAAATATCAGCACTTGAACGGAGCTTGTCCCATGTCTGAACACAAAAACGATGTGTATGCTCTCTCTCTCTCTCACACACACACACACACACACACACACACAGGCATTTACAGATCAGAAATAGCACATAATTACAGTTATTCAGAACGGCTCTCCGAGCACAGCCCAAAATGAAAACACAGCGTCGCCATATGCACATGAACACAGCTGTCTTAATGTGTGTGACCACAAACGAACCAGAAACCAGCTGTTCAATCTGGGAACTCAAGGCTACAGGACACAGGGTAGGATTAGTTATCAATATCACATATATGGATATGAGCGTTTGCCACAGATATATCTATTAGACAGATGCTTCATTCACTGTCACTGTACGGAAAAGAGCAGCTTGGATGTTCTGCATCCAGTGAACCTCAAACAGCTTTGAGTGACACGAGGGAGGATGAATGTGTGGGCTGTGGGTTAGTAAAGAGCAGTGCGACCCACAGACAGACAGACATCATGTCTCTCACTGAAACCCACTGAAAACCCATCATATGACGGCGCTCGAGACAAACCACAGCACTGAGAAAGCCATTACTGCATTCAGCATTCATCCAATTTATCCATTTATTTGCCAGTAATTATCCTCTAGACTCACATCATGTGCCTCACAGCCCAAGCACCAAACAGGCCAATGAGGACATTCTGCATTAATTCATTCATGCAAAAATACATTAAAAATGCAGACAAAGACCAGAAAAACACATTCAGATACATTTATCCTTTAAATCTGAGAACATGCAAAATAGCTCTACTGTAAAAGCTAATGTATTTTAATATTAAAATGCAATACAACTATAAAAATAATTCCAAAATTAATAAATATATGTCAATATTGTATTAAAAAATAAATATATATTAAAAACATACATATATAATATTATATTATTTATACATAATTTACAATTTAAAAATTATTAAATAATAAGTATATTTTTATATTTTATTCAAATTAATAAATATCTTTTAAATTAAATATATTTAAAATAAATAAATAAATATAAAAATAAATATATTTTATGCACATACATACTACTATATATTCGTATATGTAAGTGTGTGTGTGTTTTATGGGATTTAGAGGTTTGATAAATAAATAAATAAAATAATAAAATATATAATACATTTTAAAAGTATATTTAGATTTTTTTTTATTTAAAAATAAATATGTATTAAACACTCACATATACATAAAATGATTTGGCAAAACAGTGTGGTGTAACCAACGGGAACTAATTTTTGTTTTTATGCATCAAGAAAACCATAAAACAGGAAATGACATCACAGACTGGCTGTCAAATGACAACACCCAATGATATTCCTCAATTTCATGAGGTTTGTATAAAATACACTGATTACGGCTTGAAAACGTTTTTTCGACATACTTTAGGATGTGTACAAATGTGCATGTAATTTTTTATTTTTCAAATGACACTTTTAGAGTTATTAAATAACTATGAAAATGATATAAAAGTTTCTTTTTTAAACATCACATGTTGATTTTTCTACTTCTGACTAGAAGTTGTCTTGTTCATCATCTCTCGGACATCCACGACACAAGCACAAAAGCCATCGCTTTCACTGTCTGTACACAAAGTGGACATGAAACACTCAGAAAGAGGGCAGTTCATCTCGATTCATACAGAAGAATATATAAACAACAAACTCAGTCAAAGCCAACGTGTTCATGAAACTCCTCGAGATGATTACACGCAGAACAAACAGGACTGAAGACTAGAACAAGTATATCTGCATAAATAAAGCCAAAATACACTCGAGTGATATAAAACACACTCAAACACACACACACACACACTCGGACCGACCGTACCTGAGGACACACACGCCACAGCACCATCAAATCCACAGACGTCTGGACAGAGCAACAGCAGATCCCACAGACAGACCGAGCCACAGGTATCTGCGCAGACTAACTGAGGCGTGCCATGAGCTGCTCTACAGCCGTGTGTGTGTGTGTGTGTGTGTGTGTGTGTGTGAGATTAGCAGTCTAAGACAGCGAGAGCGAGCTTCAGTCCGAGCGTCAGACACAAACACAATCTCAGGAAGAGCAGTGTGGTAAATCTATGTGTGTAAAGGATGTGTGGGCGGGTCTTACCCATCAGTGCACGCACACACACACACACACATTACCACATGAATTAAAACCTCTATACAGTGTGTGTGTGACTGCCACCCCTCCAAACACACACACACACAAGCCAAACAGCACGACGAGCTAACAGCATGTGTGTTTACATCACGTAATTCACTGCAGCTCTCGTAAGTTAGCACATCGCACTAATTACTTCATTCGTAAGCAATTAAGACACCCCCCGTCTTTGATCGTCAACACACACACGCACAGCTGAGTAAACACGGTGGTAAACCTCAGCACAGGTTTGAGGGAAGACAGGAAACACACACGCATTCATCCCAGCACACGACCAATACTGTAAGAGCCAGTCTACTTTAACAGCAATTTAAATAATATTAAATACAAAGAAACCCTTGAATTAATATTATTGTGTGTGAAAGTGTGTGTGTGTGTGTGTGTGTGTGAGAGTGTGTGT
>NC_056583.1:25802823-25820323 GCF_018340385.1 Cyprinus carpio
ATGAGGCAAAGCAGACGGGGAAGCAGCGGAAGATGGAGTGATGTGATGTTCTGAAGCAGTGAACAACATTTCAGCTTCCTGTGAAACTTTCTCACAGGCTGTGAAAAACTAAATCGTTACCTGCCCATTTCCTGCTGCCTCTCTCATCATTAATGCGCTTTTGTGTTTGAAACATCCGTTTCCGACCGGACTGACCGCTTGACACCTGCGTGTGTCCGTGAGGAAGAACATTTTCCCATCTGGATTTGCCCTCAATGATCAACGTCACTGAAAACAGAAGCAAGAGTCTGCTGTCCAGTTCAGTGACTACAACTAAAACCATACAAAAAACACTTTTGTTCCTTGAAATAACATTCACTGAAATAAAATAACACAAGCAAATGATTCTCCTCTGATTGAATTCACGAACAAATCCTACTTTTGAGTCAGTTTGTTTAAATGATTCGGTCGAGTTCAAACTGTGGGTTCATTCATTACTATTAAACCAGAGCATGCAAAATACTAAAAGATTCGTTCGAACGAATCGACTCACTGAATCAGATGCTGAGTTTATCTTTTCTGTATGATACATGTGTACATTCTAAACTCATTTACATATCACACACTCATTATAACGTGTTAAAATCTCACCAGAGTGATTCATTTTCATGCAAGGTAGGTCTATAATATAGACTTAAAATATAAATATAAAGTAATTAAATATAAGTCAATAATTAAATTTAAAAAATTTATTTTATATTACTTTTAATATTAAAGAAAATGTAATTATATTTATTATTAATATGCATGTATTTTAATATCTTAAATAGTATTTATCAATGACTTTATCACAACTTTTTCTCTCGCATTTCTGACTTTTTTTTGCAATTCTAAGAAACAAGTCTGAATTAATATAAAAAAAACAAATAAAAATAATAAAGATAAACTTTATTTACTAAAAAAACAAAAAAGTATAACAAAAATAAATTTGCAAATAAAAACAAAATGCAAAATAAAAATATATATATATATATATATATATATATATATATATATATAAAAACTAAAAAAAAAAAAAAACACCAAAACACAACTAAATTACTACAACTTCAAAATTAAAATAATAGATTCAAAATAGTAATAAAACCTATAATAGCGTCTCAATGCTACTAAAATAACCCTGGACAATAATGCACACTGGACGTCATGTCTGATGATCTAACATCTGCAGAAGTGAATATTTAATGACTCTGAGGCTTATTTCTATTTTGGTAGAAATGAAATCATAAGTTTAAACAGGACATTCAGCCAGACGCATTGTGGAAAAGAACATCTTTGCTGCCTTTAATAAACGATTTCAGGTTTCAGACGCAGCCGTACCATTACTGGACTGACTTCAAACAGACGACAGCTGGACGATATGACATCTAGTGGCTGAAATCATCTCCACACGTCAGAACAGATGAAGTGTACAAACCACAAACACAAAATCAGCATGAAATAAAACACGCCACAAGCCCAAATTCACACCTAACGTCACTGCATTAAATCACAGCGGCTGTATCTGTGCTCAAATGCTGCAGGATTAATGTCAAATGATTTACTTTTAAAGAAAGATGCACTGATACGTCACAATAAATGTCACTTGATTTAATATTGTGCTCATTCAGAAATTTTTAGTGTGAATTAATCGTCTTTGTGCCACTGCTACAAACCCAAAAATAACCCCTAAACTAATTTATTCATGATGTGACTTTTGTTTTGAATAATCCATGATTTATCTAAGAATAGTTCAGCATGCTATGGCTCTGTGTTATAATCCATGTTCATACTGCTCTCAAGTCACTGGGGTATAAATATATTTTTCTTTTATGCCAAAAATCATTAGGATATTAAGTAAAGATCATGTTCCATGAAGATATTTTGTAAATTTCCTACTGTAAATATATCAAAACTTAATTTTTGATTAGTAATATGCATTGCTAAGAACTTCATTTGAACAACTTTAAAGATGATTTTCTCAATATTTAGATTTTTTTGCTCCCTCAGATTCCTGATTTTCAAATAGTTGTATCTCAGACAAATATTGTCATGAGATCATAACAAACCATACATCAATGGAGAGATTATTTATTCAGCTTTCAGATGATGCATAAATCTCAATTTCGAAAAAATTGACACTTAAGACTGGTTTTATGCTCCAGGGTCACATATATATTGAAAACAGCACACACTGAACTAAGCGGGGCAAGTTGTCACAATGGGAAATTGCTGTTTTTTTGACACTGACTGAAAAAGAATTTGTTGAAATATGAAGCTTATTTCAAATCTATTATGTTTTTTTAAAACAGTAAAACAACTATCAAACAACTCAAAAAGAGGATAAAACAGAAATGGTATCCCATTGTGGGGTTTACTGTTTACTTGTCGAACTCAAAAGCAATTAAAACAGGAGGAATTAAGTTCGGAGGACAGAATTCACAACCAAAAATATATATATATTAAGACAGTTTTGACCTAGATGTTTGAAACTTCACCTCATATAGATCTTGTGACAACTTGCCCCAGATCAAACTTATTAAGAACTCCCAAAAATCTTCAAAGGTAGATAAAATACCATCTTAAGTACAATTCCTTCCCTTTAAATGTATCTTTATTGATAAATGTAGCATTAATTCAACGTTTCTTGCAAGAGTCTACCAACCAGATACAAAATGAGTTGACAGCGCTTTTAATTGGCCTCATTTCTATAATGATCTCCACAAATGACCCGTGCATCTTCTGTAACCCTAAAGAGAGCACCTTACCTGCCTTTATCTCAGCACTGACAGGGTCACGCAGATGGATTATTCATCGAGCTCTGATCACTATCAGCTCAACTCGAAACGAACTTCATCACCATTAATCTTCATAAGCGTGACTCTCGATCCACACATTAGCATTTCAATCCACTAATATCAAAATAGCTTTTATGTGGATTGATAAGATTTTAGCATCTAGGTTTCATCCATATTCAATAATGAGAAATAGATTATGTCTTATTTAATGCCGAGTTTCTAAATTGAGATGCTAACATCCCAAAATCCAAGGAAAAAAAATTCCTAGTATAGTAATAGTGTTTTTCCCCCACACTATTTTCCAGACAATTAAGGATATGTTTCGTATTTTAATGTTGTGGTGAAATATTTGTTCTCCGTTAGATTTATCCTGTTAAATTGATTTTTACATTCCCACAGTCTGTCCGTTTTCAATTTACCTGTTTTATTCTCTCTGTCGCATCGAAAGCGCTATAAACTCACCTCAGGGTGTGAAAAAACTTAGTAACTTATTCAAATGTCAAGCTGATGGTCGTAGATGTCGTAGTTTACTCTAGTTCTGTTGTTTAGTAAACTAAAACAAAGTAACTCAATACGACACAAACGCAAGCGATTCGCTTTTGATTGCTGCGGCGTCTAATTCGCGAACGAATCGCTCTTTTGAGTCGGTTCTTTTTAACGATTCGATCGAGTTCAAACAGTGGGTTTGAAACTATAATACAACAACTACATTTTAATTCACTTCGAAAGAAACGCACTTAAAATAAAATAAAAAAAGATTCGTTTGAATGAACCGACTCACTGATTCAGACCAATTTGAAACATTCCCGAACGTTTCTTTCACGAATCGTTCTTTTTAGTCGGATGTTTTGAATGATTTGAGTTCAAACTGTGGGTTTGTAACAGTGATCTATTATAGATCAGTGGTTTGGAACTATAAAATAACGACTAAATTTTTCGAATGAAGCGCAAGTAAAACACAAAAAGACTCGTTCGAACGAATCGACTCACGGATTCAGACCAATTTTAAACATTTCAAAGCATTTCTTGCTATTTATTTTCTCTTCATGATACAAGTGTGTGTTCTTAACTCATTTACATATCACTCGCTCGTTATAGCGTGTTATAATCTGACCAGAGTGAATCAAAGTCATGCAATCCAACGCAGAAACAGTAACATGCCGCTACACTGGCGCTCAGATTAGATCCGGTCTGTTTCTAACACACACTGGCTTTAATGCTTCTCTCTTTTCACAGCTGCAGCAATGCAGCTTCACGCAACATGTAGATGCATGCATGTGAGGAGAAGCTCGAGCCCATAAAGCACTGCAGAAACTTGATCACTCACCATCGCCTTGAAACAGCCTCCGCCTTCAAAACAGAAGCGCTGGTCTGAGCAAACACACTTCAGCAAATCTCTCTGTGCACGGCTGGATGCAAACACTAACTCGCGAGAGAAAGAAGGAAAGAAGGCACTCGTGGTTTGGAAGACGGGCTCTTTGAGCATGCGCGCTGTGTGTGTGTGTGTGTGTGTGTGTGTGTGTGGTGCCAGGCGCTGAGAGGATCCTAAAATCACCAGTTCAACCAGACACAGAAAATGTGTGTAATTGTGGTGTAGTGTGTGTTTTAGTCTGCTCTAGTTATTCTCATCTAGTTCCATTTAAAAAAAAAAGTATGTAGGCCATATATGATATTATGGCTTAATTGCTGCCTTATGTTTTTACATATAAAAAAGTAAATACATACAAAAAATACAAACACACACACAAAAATAACACACACACACACAAACATATCGAAATATATTATATCATTAATATTTGAAATCTACTTAAAATTCGCATACATATATATAAAATCTATATATTTTCAATATTATTTGTGTGTGTGTAATATCATAAAATATATACAATATTCCACTTAAATGGAGTCTAATAAATAATGATGTAAAGACATTAAGATAATTATTATATATATATTCTACGTAAACTATTATTTAAAATCCATTAAAATATTTAATATTTATCTAATACCCATTAAATATATAATACAAAAATATATACAATATTTTACTTAAACTATATGTAGCCTAATAAATAATCCTATCAAATGAGGCATATGCAAACTTGAAAAATAAATGTAAAAAATTATACTTTATATATACCACACACACATATCCATATCTATATCAGACGATATTCTGCTTAAAAATATTACTCTATTCTAAAATACACACTAAACCACAACAAAAAAATACTATATTATAGCTGTAACTTAAGCCAGTACGGATGCTGGTCAGTACCTCAGAATGGGATGTGCAATTAATATCCCCTTAAATCCTCGATAAATAAATGTTATGTTTTATACATCTGACGAGGCTCGAGTGAAGTGAAGTGGCCTGGGCTCGAGTTACACTCTTCAAAGCACAAAAGCAACTCTGGTGACGTCACGGGGCGCAAGGTGTTTTAATAGTTCATTGTAAAATATGCGCCTCATTTCCACACGAAAAGATGATGAGCTGTCATGGCATGTCAATTTCCTTTAATGTTCTCTGCTACTTGTTAAATATGCAGAGGGTCGGAGGGAGGAGGGTATATAAGCTCTGCTGGACCCTCGACCTGTCATTCTGACCTCAGCGCATCATGAACGCGCACGGAGCTTTGCGTCTGGTCTGCTACCAGCTTCTGCTTCTTGGAGTATTTGGAAAGCACGCTACGAGGAATATGTCACCCAGAGCCGAGAGGAGCCACCGGCATCATTTACCCACATACATGATGCAGCTCTACCGGCACTTCAAGCTCAACCAAACGCATCCCGTGGAGAACGTGGAGCACGAGCAAGCGGACACCATCAAGAGCATCCTCTCCAAGAGTAAGATTGGCTTTTCTGTTCGTCATAGCGGTTTATAACGATTCACGAAAGATTGGGAGGTAGTCGCGCGCCGAGGTGAAACTCTCTGAAGTGCCGCGGCTCTTTTGTTGCGCATCAAATCTCAGCGCCAGACACCTTCAATCCACATCTCACTTGTGGTTGAATAAATCCAGGACTAATGCTGCGCGCAAAGCTGATGTGGATTAGACCCTCGCCAGACATCCTTACACAAACCCAAATCAACATCAGCCCCTCGGCTCTTTTTCACACGTCGTCTGATTAGATTAGGAGCCGCGGGTTCCGAGCGCGCGCGCGGGTTGCGCTTAGCGTCGCCGCTGGTTCGTGGAGGTCTGGAGGTGTTAAACGATGGGTTTCGATCCGGTGTTTGTTCTGAAGGGATTAGGGTCGCGCGGCCTTGCCCCTCCGTTAAGATAAATCTAATATCTGATCGATACTATGGCTTTTTTAAATCAGATTGATGATGCTTTTTTAAGTTTAATTGAAGGGGCCCACTCCTAATATCTCATAAACTGTTCACAAAAAAATTACTGTGCTAGGAGGGAGAAGAACAAGAGATTGACCATGTTATGTATCGATATACTTCATACTTATTAATGTTTATTGCTTCTTTAATATCGGGTTTAATAAAATATTTCTATAAGAATAGCAATTTAACATAATTACTTTGGTTTGATATTATTATTATTGTTGCAATTATTATTTACAATAATTTAGAAAAACACAATGATCATTAGGCTGCTCTAATAAAATATAGGAAATATTTTAAATCATATTTTTAATTATTATAATATAATTTGTATTATATTATTATTTTTGCAATGCTTATTTACAATTATCATTAAACTGTGGCAATAAAATATAACACATATTTTTTAATTATTATTATTATATAAATAATATTTATTTTTATATTATTGTTGCAGTCTAATGATTATTTACTATAAATTACAATGCACAAAATATAAAACACAAAAAAAACCATAATACAACAACAAAAAAAATTTTAAAAAAAAATCTATTATTATATAAAACATTTGTTATTTATATAATTATTGTTATATTATTATAAATTAAAATGCATTATTTAGAATAAATATAATTAATTAGTAGTAATTATTGTTGCTGATGATGACAAACCAAGCCAATGTGTTAACCCACAATGCTTCCAGAAATAAATCATTGGTGGTCCCTATATTAAGAACAAATCTAATGATTATTTAGTCATGATTGAGTTGAACTGCCCAGTACAGGCTGATGTTGAATGGGAGAGCTATTAACCACAGTCACAGCCGCTTATTAGATAAACCAAAGCAATTAGCAATTTGAATGTAAATGTACAGCCAATACACTCCAGTGGACAAGAGCCTCATACCACGAGGATCAAAGAGTGTGTGTTCAGCTGCACAAATCACCTCATTACTGTTGGGTTTGTGTACATGACAGTCAGTCAAAATAAATATCAAAAGAGCCACAGTGATGGGTTACGTCTTTAGTTGGGAGAATCTCACAGAATCTGTCAAGAAAAGGTCACAGTTGATCCTAAAATCAAAAGGAAAAAAGTTCATTTTCACTTGAATATCGAATCATTTATTTAGTTATTTGAATGTGATCAAGTATGAGACTTGTGTTTTAATCACGCCTTTTAAATAATGATATCAAATTAGGCATATATGCAAAACAGAAAAAAAAAAATGATATTTCGATTTAAAAAAAAAAAAAAAAAAATATATATATATAGATATATATATTATATATATATATATATATCAGTTGCTGATGCATGATATAATTGGCCATCAATGTATGAGTTCAACCAAGACTGAAAACTTTTTTAATCTTTACTGTTCTTGAATTTATTTTAAATAAATTCAGTTTTGTAAAAAAAAAAAAAGTATAAACTGCTTTTTTAGTAATATATGGAGCCTAAAAATAATGTTATCAAACGAGGCATATGCAACATGGCAAAATAAATAAATAAATTATATGTAGTTTTTTTTATTTTATTTTTATTATTTTAGTGGTTGATGGATGATATAATTGTCCATCAGTGTATAATATGCAAAATTTCATCCAACTAAGAATGTAAACTTTTTTACATTTATTAAAGTTTTTTATATATATATAAATACAAAGTTTTGCCAGAGTCAAAAAATTTTTACAGTAATATATGGAGCCTAAAAATAATGTTATGAAATGAGGCATTTGCAAAATTGCAAAATAAATTTAATGAATGATATAATTGTCCATCAGTGCATAATGTGCATGATATAATTGTCCATCAGTGCATAATGTGCAAAATTTCAACCAACTACAGTTTTGCCAAAATCTTAACTGCTCTTTTATAGTAATACATGGAGCCTAAAAATGAGGCGTGTACTAAATTACAAATAAATAAAAATATATAAATGTATTTTTATTTAGTTATTTTATATATATTTAAAAAATATTTAAAATTCAGTAATTATACTACTATTTAAAACTGATAAAAAAAAATTAGCAAGCCAGCAAGGATATTGGTCACTGACAAAGTTCTAAATATGACTAACATATAATCATATATGACATATATGTGACATCTACTCTTGTGTTTTCTTTGTCTTTTCCAGGTTTGACAAATCAAGACACACACTACGTCACACACTTCGATCTTTCCTCAGTTCTGTCCGAGCGTCAGATCCATGCGGCGGAGCTCAGGATTCGTATTCCCAAAGAAACACAGCAAACGAACATCACGGTGGAGATCCGACACCAGCAGGACGTCCCGTGCCACAAACACGGCGTCTGTCTGGAGAACCAGTCCCTGGGTCAGCTCTCCGATTCCTCTCTGATGAGCGTCTCCCATCACTGGAGGGTCTACAATGTCACAGACCTGCTCCTAAACTGGATCGTTCCCAAACTCTTCGAGAGGATCCGCCTGAAGAGGGCTGCGAGACACGCTCTTCAAACTGGGAATAAAGCTGTGGATGGGATCCGTCACAGAGCCATGCTGCTGGTCTTCTCACACACCGTCTCCGGACAGAGCAAGCAGGACCGAGCCAGTCTCCTGCACACAGCCGAGAAGTCCAAGTTCTTATTCAACACCGAAGGAAAGGAGGTGCGCAGAGACAAGCCACCCAGGAGCAAGCGGGGCCGCAGGGGTCAACCGGTGAGGAACCCGGAGCCGCTCCGGAGTCCGGCGGAGAAGAGCTCCATGTGCAGGAGGGTCGACATGCATGTGGACTTCAATCAGATCGGATGGAGCTCCTGGATCGTCTTCCCTAAGAAGTACAACGCGTACCGCTGCGAGGGGAGCTGCCCAAACCCTCTGAGCGAAGACCTTCATCCCACCAACCACGCTTACATGCAGGTGAGGCGCTCGTTATATTTTAAAGCAATAAGCCCCAAGAAGCTGTGGTTTACAGTGAATTTATAACAGCTATCCAAACTATCCCTTTTATAAGTGCAACTTATAAATCAAAAAACTAAATGAAAAATTAATTTATGAAATAATCTTTATTAAATTTAATTTTATTTAGATTACTTAAAAATAAAACAAATGTTATCTGAAATAAAAATAAATAAATAAAAAAAAACACTTATTTTATATAAGCAAGTTTGCAAGGCAACATTTAGTTTACTTAAAGTACTAAAATAAAAAAAATAGCTTTTATAAAAATTGTGTTAAAAAAGTTACTTGAAATGCAAATATATAACACATATATATATATATAACACATTTATAAAACTTAAACTTATTTTATTTTAGCTAACTGCCAAGGCAAAATTTCTCTTTTTCATGAAGTTTAATTTGAAGTAGTAAAATAACTAAATCTAAAACTGAAATAAAATTGCATAAAAAAACAGTTACTTCAAAGAAAAAAAAAGTTAAATGAAATAAAATAAAATAAAATATAACAACACTTGAACTTATTTTAATTCAAATAGCTGCCAAGGAATAATTTCTCATTTTCATTTAGAGTAACATTTATACTAGAATAACTGAAACCAAAACTGAAATAAAATTACATAAAAATTCACTTACTTGAAATAAATATTTAACTGAAATAAAATAAAATAACTTTTTTATTTTTAGCTTTTCTATTTCTAATTTTTAATTAGCTTAACCGGAAGTAACTAAAACTGAAATTAAAAAATTCTATAAATAAAAAACATATACAGACATAAAAAAAAATAAAAAAATAAATTCTAACTATAAATGTATCTGAATAATACTAACTTAACATTGCTGTTGTTCTGTTTGTGCTGCAGAGTTTGCTGAAGTACTACCACCCCAGCAGAGTTCCCTCGGCCTGCTGCGCTCCGACCAGGATGAGTCCCCTCAGCATGCTTTACTACGAGAACGGAGAGCTGATCCTCAGACACCACGAGGACATGCTGGTGGAGGAGTGCGGCTGCCTGTGACAGCTTCATCAGCGCTGCTAATGAACATCTCAATCAGCAGCAGCGGCTCAGACCTCCAGCGAACATCTGAGCCTGTGAGAGCCGAGAAACATCAGCCAGAAGAAAGACTTACCTGTTCAGGTATTAGAGACCTGGGAAAGATGAAGAAAAACATGCTCTCCTTTTGGAAAATCTAGAAAATCATAATCAGTCGTAGCAACTGTTAAACGGCACTGTAAGATCTAAATCAACAACCACACAATTACAATGTAAATATTTATTGTAAATAAAACATGAATAAAGCCTTGATATTTATGTAAATATAATATATGAAACTTTGTATAAAAAGTGGAGATCAGATGATGATATTTTTGCTAATAGAAATAAAAGTATTTGCCTGAAAGCTTTTAAACTGTTCTTTATTTAATCATTGAATCTATCTATCTATCCATCCATCTATCCATCCATCTGTCTATCCATCTATCTATCTATCTATCTATCTATCTATCTATCTATCTATCCATCTATCTGAATCTATCTATCTATCTATCTATCCATCCATCCATCCATCCATCCATCCATCCATCCATCCATCCATCCATCCATCCATCTCCATCTATCTATCTATCTATCTATCTATCTATCTATCTATCTATCTATCTATCTATCTATCTATCTATCTATCTATCTATCTATCTTATCCATCCATCTATCTTATCCATCTATCTATCTATCTATCTATCTATCTATCTATCTATCTATCTATCTATCTATCTATCTATCTATCTATCTATCTATCTATCTATCTATCTATCTACCTATCTACCTGTCTATCTGTCTATCTGTCTGTCTGTCTGTCTATCTATCTATCTATCTATCTATCCATCCATCCATCCATAAATCAAAAAAAAAATAAATCTATCTATCATCAGTGGCTATTACTAAAATACCACTTTAAATATATTATTTTTGTATATACTATTTAATTGTGCTTCTACCCTTACAAAAATGTACCATAATTTAAAAAAAAAAGAAAGAAAGAAACAAAGAAAGAAAAAAAGGTAATTTAATATGGGATCTTATTTATTTATTTATTTATGTACGTATGCATGTATTTATTTATTTATTTACTAGTAATACAATATTTTTAAAGACAATATTGTCACTTTTTGTAAGCGTTTACATTTCTGGTTCATCTTTTTAATTGGTTAAATGTAAATATATAGAAAATAAGTATTTTAGAGACTTAACTGTTTTCTCCTAGTATGATTGTATTATACTGAGATCTTATATCTCCTTTAATAGATTATATTTCTGCATTATTTCTAAGTCCAGAATTCACAATCAAACAAGATTATTAGAGAGAAGATGGCACTGAGAGTAGCAACATGCTGTGAGGTTTTTCCCAAAGGTTTTATAATTATCAAAACATTTTTAAATAATGCACTGCAACGTCCTTATTGTAAAAGATGCTCATGGGAACTGCTTTTCTGAAGAGAATGGAGCCAGTGTAGTGTGTGATGTGACGACATGCTTGAACATCCAGAGAGATGTTTTAACAAACTCATCATGATTTCTCTGGTCAGTACATCTATGAGGTCAGCAGGGGTCAAACACAAGCATTGTTCCACAGTAAAAGTCCACCCAGTGGTGATCCAGCAGGATGTTCCAGAATCAGCTTTAGAGAGAAAACCACTGCGGCACACAGCAAACACAGGACACAGGTACAGGTACAGTCTGTTTAACCTCTCAAGCTTTGGAAGTAGATTGCTTTAACCAAAGAGAAGCAGAACATATTTCGAAACATATATGATTTCTATTTCGATTGAAAATTATTCTATTAATGTTGAACCTCTCAACTAGCTTTTCAACTAGATTAACCACCACTTCAACACAAACAGAGTGACTGAATGATTGGCATATATGTGTGTAAAATTAATAAACATAGATTTTTAAAAAACATTTTTTTATAATCTTAACAGATATACTAGATTTTTGTACCCATTTTCAAACTGAAAATGATTCTATTAATGTTTCATCTCTTAACTAGCTTTTTAACTAGATTAACCACTGCTTTAAAAAAAAGTGATTGGTATATTGTGGTGGATACATCCCATGTTAAATTATTATGTATTTACTTTGACTTTATTTATTTACAACCATTTATTTATTTATTTATGTACAACCACAATACAATTAAAATGTGAAAAAAGTAAAAAAAAAAAATATAAAAATAATAATAATAACAATAAAATTATAAAAAATAGCAAAAAAGTGAAAATATAATATAAAATAGAAATTAAAATTCTAAAAAAAAATACTATTCAAATCTATTTAATTTTAAACGGATTATTTTGTTAATGTAGAAATGGCTCTCCTTCAAAAATCTGAAATGGTTGAGTTTGAAGTTGTTTACAGATATGTGCATGTTTTATTCAAAGTGACACATTATATGATGCTAACATGCACAAATGGGTAAACAGCTAAAAATGCTAACAATTAAAACAGAAGTATATTGAAAATATAAAATATACAGGCCAAAGCATTTTAAGTTGTTTAGGGTCAATTTTTGCATTTCTTAAAGAAGTTAAATGGATGCACAATTCATTTAATTATTAATTGTGCATCCTGTGTCAATGGATGCACAATTAATAATTTAAAATAAATGTTAGTTGCAGTTATTATTTACTACAGCATAATAATTATTTACTAATAACTAATATTATAATAAAACATATTTAATAAGTAATGTGAAGTAATGTAATAATTTAGTACATATTATAATTTAGTTATTAATTTATTTGTAATATATATATAATATATATATATATATATATATATATATATATATATATATATATATTATATATATATATATATATATATATATATATATATATATATAATGTATAAATATAAAAGGATATAGGCAAACATATTTTACATAAGACATAAACTAATAATTGTGTTGACAAGCAGATGTTATCAGATATTATTAGGTTCATGATGTCTTTGCATGTGTGTGTGCTCTTGCAGGAAGTGGCTGTCCGTGGCTCACACCAGTGACTTCCTGTGCACGAGTAACAGAGGCCACTGAACGCACCAATCACTCGTCAGATCAAACAGGAGCCCAACAGGATGGCGCAGGCCGTGGCCAACGTGGCCCGGAGGATCAACAGCACCGTGGAGGAGCAGAAAAAATAACCACTGTGCGCAAAAAACACACCCTCTCAGACACACACCTACACTTTTTTTATTATTCAGCACACCATCACAACATGCACAACATTATTTTATACTGAATGCTGATTGCAAGGTTAGAATTGTAGCCAGTGACAGAAGAAAATGCAAACATGAGGCAAACAGGCAAACATCTGTGGGTGTTTTACTGCATCCAAACAGTGCAAAAAATGACAGATTTTGTGGAAAAAAAGCCTATATTTATAAAGTTATTTTTATGTAAAGTTCTTTGAAATTAAACTGAATATTTTAACCTATCTTTCCACTCTTCTGCAGATTGAAATTTAAATTATACACGTTGAATACAAATTGTTTGGCATTAAAAATTAAACTTTTATTGCATTTGTTATTTTAATAATTGAATTAAAGCTATATATACACACACATATATTATAGATTTTTTTTTTTACATGTAATTATTTTTTTTTTTTAGCCCTTATTTTTTTAAAGCAAACAAAACTATTTTAAGTATTTTATTAGTATGAGTATTTTAACATATTTTTTCCACTCATTTGCAGGTTGTAATTTAAATTATACATTTTGAATACAATTTAAAATTATTAAAAAATATAACAAGTATTAAAAATTAAACTTTTGATTGCATAAAGCTATTTGTGAATAAATGAATAAATAAAATTAATTTATTTTTTAAATTATTTTTAATTCTTTATTTTTTGAAAAAAAAAAAAAAAAAAAAAATTAGGTAATACTAAGCCTTTCTTCTCAAGATGCAGGTCTGTGTAATTGTAAAATCAATAATGAATGAATAAATACTCTTCCTCGTTTTTATTGTTATTGATTAGTTTCAGTTTGTGTTCAGTAGATGGTGCTATTGTTCTGAGAAGCTGCTCTTAATCACATATTCGCTTGATTTTGACAATTTCCCAATTCATTTATCAAGTGTCATTTTCTTTAAATCAGCATATCAGTCATTTAATGCCAAGAGTAAGTTTCCTAAATCTAAATGCAATCAGCGGCATTGTGAAGCCAACACTCTGATTATCCACACACACACACACACACACACACACACACACACACACACACACACACACACACACACCTCAAGAGCCTCTAAATTACTGTTTTAATTCTGTCCATCAGTCTGATGGTGTTCGGTGTGATTTTCTGAGTGATTGCACAGTGGGAGCTTGTTGATATACAGAGGCGACGGCTCCCTGAACAACACAATCTCTTAATTACAGCACTCATATTAACAGACTGATTTCACCTCTGAGTCAGTCTGAATCAACTCTGTGTTCTGCCTCAGATCTGTCCGACTGTGGCCTCGTTAGTTTCCCTGACGGTGTCTTCAAAATGATCCGCAGCTGCACAGACAACATCCAGAAAATCTCTCTGGCCAACAACCAGATCAAAGCCTTGAGCAACAAGTTCTTCCTCACGTTTACTCAGTTAAGAGGTAAGAGAAGAAGCTTCAGTGTGTGTCTAGAGCAGCAAGCAGTGTGACAAATCACTGTATATCACATTAGCAATATATTTCAGCATATACTGCAGTTATTATTGCTGGAAATTAAAATAAAATAAAATAAAATACAATATATACAGTACAGACCAAAAGTTTGGAAACATTACTATTTTTAATGTTTTTGAAAGAAGTTTCTTCTGCTCATCAAGCCTGCATTTATTTGATCAAAATACAGACAAAAAAATGTAAATTGTGATATAATTATTACAATTTAAAATAATTGCTTTTTTAAATTTATTATAATTTAAATTATCATTTTATTTCTGTGATGCAAAGCTGAATTTTTAAGATCATCATTATCACATGATCCTTTAGAAATCATTCTAATATGATGATTCATTATCAAAGTTGGAAACAGTTCTGCTGCTTAATATTTTTTCAGAACATGTGATACTTTTTTAGGATACTTTGATGAATAAAAAGTAAAAAAAAAAAAAAAAAAAAAAAAGCTATGTTTTTTAAAATATAAATATTTTTGTAATAACAATATACACTACTGGTCAGTAATTTTTTTTTCTTTTTTTTTTTTTTAAATAAAATCAATACTTTTATTCAGCAAGGATGTGTTTAAATTGATAAAAAGTGATAGTAAAGAAAAATATATTATTAGAATATATATTATTAGAATTTTTTTTTTATTTTGAATAAATGCAGTTCTTTTTAAAACTTTTATATCATCAAATATATTAGACAGCAGAAACTGTTTCCAACACTCATAATAAATCAGAATATTAGAATGATTTCTAAATGATCATGTGATAGACTGGATGTTACATGTGACACTGAAGGCTGGAGTAATGATGGCTGAAAATTCAGCTTTGCATCACAGGAATAAATTATTTTTTTAAAAGTATATTCAAATAGAAAACTATTATTTTAAGTTGTAATAATATTTCACACATATTACTGTTTTTTTCTGTATTTTGATCAAATAAATGCAGGCTTGATGAGCAGAAGAGACTTCTTTCAAAAACACATTAAAATAGTAATGTTTTCCAAACTTTTGGGTCTGTACTGTATATATATGTGGATTTGGCACATTTATCTAGTTATTTAAATACTCCACAAATTAAAAAGTGCTTCATTTTCAACATGATTAATTAATTATTTTTTTATCTTAATGGACACAAAAATCAAAAGTTTAGATGATTTCATATCAAATGTTAAAAAACTTAAAAAGGGGTCAGTAGAAGATATATTTTAAAATTAATTCATACTTTTATTCAGCAAGGATGCATTAAATGTATCAAAAGTGGCAGTAAATATGTTTAAAATGTTACAAAATTTATCTTTCAAATAAATGCTGTTCTTCTGAACTTTCTATTCATCTGTGAATCCTGAAAATTAAAATGCATCACGGTTTCCACAAAAATATTGTGCAGCACAACTGTGTTCAACACTGATAATAATCAGAAATGTTTCTCGAGCAGCAAATCCATCATATTATGAATGATTTCTGAAGATCATGTGACACTGAAGAAGACTGGAGTAATGATGCTGAAAATACAGCTGCGCATCACAGAAATAAATTACACTTTAACACATATTCACATAGAAAACAGCTGTTTTACATTATAATAATAAACAAAAACATTAATCCACATTTGATCAAGTAAATGCAGCCTTGGCAAACATCTAAGCATAGATGGTTTTATATAAGCATAAACAAAAATATTTGAAAATGTATTGCAAAATATGAATCAAATCAAACATAAGTTATTTCAGAGTGACTGACTTAGTTGCATCATACACTGTGCCTCATGGGAGATCCAGGCAGATACACAGACTACATTATAAGCACATATCAATGGTTTCTCCTCGCTGCAGAGGTGAATCTGCAGGGGAACGTCCTCACAACGCTGCCGGAGGCGATCGCAAACATGCAGCACTTGATCAGCATCGATCTCTCCAGAAACAAGCTGAGGGTTTTCCCTGAGCACCTGATGGATGTGAGCAGCCTCCAGCACATCAGCGTGGAGGGGAACCAGATCACAGGTGACCACACGCAGTAACTAGATGTGTTTTTAACTAATACTTCTCCTTGACATGATATGAAGAGTCATTCTGTTTCCAGAATAGTTTGAGTATTGTGATTGGTGTTATTCCAAAACTGCATGACTTTCATGGCGGTTTAGTAGAGTGTTCAGTCTGCTGCAGTGTTGTTTTAATATTACTTATACAGTATTGTAGAATTTATTAATATTTTTAGCTTTAAAATATTATTATTAGCATTACTATTGTGTTCATTTGAAATTTTAGTAATTTTGTTAAATGCTACATTTTTTGTCATTTTTATTATTGTTTAAAAATATTTCTATAGTGCTTTAATTAGTTTTGTTTAATTAATAATTTTAGTAGTTCAGCTTATATATTTTATTTCTGTTAGTTGCCAAGGCCACATTTCTAATTTTCGCTTAAGTTATTCATGACATTTTTTTTTTAATAAAATAACATAAAATTATTATATTATTAAAACATAAAATTCATTTATATTTTATTTTAGCTTTATTTCATTCATCAAAATTTATTTTTATTAGTTTTAATTTGAGTTTGTTAACAATAACAAAACTGATCCGCTTTTTTGAAAGTGTGCTTTCATGTTTCGAAAAAGACCAAAAAAAACACCATAAAATCATAAAACTAGACTTCTGTTATGACATGTTCAGGGTGATAAGTATAAATACATGTTCTTTGATGTGCAGAATGT
>NC_056583.1:25832823-25835323 GCF_018340385.1 Cyprinus carpio
CGAATGTCTTTCTCTTGTTCGTGCTCTCGCTGTCAGATTCCTTTAATAAAAGGTAATTACTCTTAGTCATCATCACTCGAATATCTATCACTGAGATGATATTATAGTTATAATTAATATTAAAAATATTTAATTTTTAGATTTTCAGTTTTTTCTTGAAGTTAAAGTTTTAGCAGTTTTGGTGTTTTTATCATTTTTAATAGTTTAATGTCTAAATATTTGTTATTTATTTATTCGTTTTTTTATTTTGTTTCACGTAACAAATGTTTTTTTTTAATGTTTTTAGTGGTTCTTTATTTTTTTTTTTATTAGTTTTATTGATTTTTTTTTAGTACTTTATGCACTATATAAAAATTAGAAATTTTGAAATGGCAACTAACTAATAAAATAAGTTTAAGGTTTTTATTTTAAGTTAATGTTTATTTTGTTTCAAGTAGTAAATTTTTTTTTTCTTTAGTCATTTTTTTTTGTAAATTAATTTTTTTCATATTCTTAAATATTCATGTTTAGTTAGTTTTACTTTATTTAGTACAATCAAGTACTAAACAAAAATGAGAAATGTTAACTTGGTAACTAGCTGAAATAAAATAATAAAATAAGACATGCATTAAAGATCATATAAATGTCATGTGATATAAATCTGCTTCTGTCTGCGCTGGAATCTCACGAAAGATGAACGAGCATCCAATAAAGTTCTCAGGGCAGGTCGTTGTTTGTCCACCCACTTTCATTCATTTTATATTCCCTACTAAATATTTGACCTTCCACGCCGGATATTCAGACTCCGGCTGTTTGTTCTGCACAGACGCTCATCATTAGCAGAAATCACACAAAAGCTGCAGAAAGTTGGTGGCGCTCCGCAGGTCTCTCTAAATAATGCAGCGAATGAATGATGTCCGTTCAGTGCAGATGGGTTTAAAACAAGGGCGAATGAATCAGTGGAAACAGGATGGAGATCAGCAGTGTCCGGCGTGTTTGTGCTGATATAGCTCTCCAGAGACCGACACACTATGGATTCTGCCAGAGTCAGATGCATCATTCATCCCGATTCATTGTGATGCATGGAAAGACTCGAACCGGAGGAGAAACAGTCCGTAAAGAACAATTTCACAGCCGCTGCATGGAAGACTGAACAGAAATAAATAAGAGGGAAACGATATTTGAGACGACAGGAAGAGCAGAAGAGCTGTCAAAGTATTGATGCAGCTTTAGAACATGAATGTTCATTAAATCAATGCACATGTTTATTAGACACTGTCTCACAACATGTAGTTCTTTCATTAAAAACTTTTTTTTTGTGTTTATTTAATAGTATTAATAATAGCTATATAATTTACATCTATATTTTGTCATTTAGCAGACGCTTTTATCCAATGCAACTTACAAATGAGGACAATAGAAGCAATCAGAACCAACAAAAGATCAATAATATGTGCTGTGACATATATGACATAAAGTACAGGTCAAAAGTTTGGAAACATTACTATTTTTAATGTTTTTGAAAGAAGTTTCTTCTGCTCATCAAGCCTGCATTTATTTGATCAAAAATACAGGAAAAAAAAAATGTAATATTGTGATATATTATTACAATTTAAAATAATTGTTTTTAAATTTATTATACTATAAAATTATCATTTATTTCTGTGATGCAAAGCTGAATTTTTAGGATCATTATCACATGATCCTTTAGAAATCATTCTAATATGATGATTCATTATCAAAGTTGGAAACAGTTCTGCTGCTTAATATTTTTTCAGAAACATGTGATCTTTTTTTAGGATACTTTGATGAATAAAAAGTAAAAAAAAAAAAGAAAAAAGAAGAAGCTATGTTTTTAAAATATAAATATTTTGTAATAACAATATACACTACTGGTCAGTAATTTGGGGTCAGTAATTTTTCTTTCTTTCTTTTTTTTAAATAAAATCAATACTTTTATTCAGCAAGGATGTGTTAAATTGATAAAAAGTGATAGTAAAGAAAATATATTATTAGAATATATATTATTAGAATTTATTTTTTATTTTGAATAAATGCAGTTCTTTTTAAACTCTTTATTCATCAAATATATTAGACAGCAGAACTGTTTCCAACACTCATAATAAATCAGAATATTAGAATGATTTCTAAATGATCATGTGATAGACTGGATGTTACATGTGACACTGAAGGCTGGAGTAATGATGCTGAAAATTCAGCTTTGTATCACAGGAATAATTTTTTTTTTTAAAAGTATATTCAAATAGAAAGCTTGTATTTAACATTGTTCTAATTCCAAATGGTTTAACGGCAGTGTAGCTCATGTCTGAGGACAAATTTGGCCTTAAAGCAGCGGTTCTCTAGCAGATATAAAAATAGTAATGTTTCCAAACTTTTGACCTGTACTGTATATATATGTATATGTATATATATGTGTACATATATATGTATATTTACATTTACATTTTTGCATTTAGCCGATGCTTTTATCCAAAGCGACTTACAGTGCATTCAGGCTATA
>NC_056583.1:25840323-25852823 GCF_018340385.1 Cyprinus carpio
CTCATGACACTTATCTAATACTTCCAAACCCTCAACTGTCTCTGGCATCAGTTCCATGTCAAAACACAACATCATGCACAACATCAAGTCAACAGCATCCAGAGCTGCAGATGTTTTAGTGCATGTGATGAATCTCTGCAGTCTCCTGCGCAGGTGAGGCTGAAATAACCCACAGTGCCGAGACGGATCGCTCGCAGATAAACACTAAACAGACAGCACACTGTCACTTAATTCCTGCTATTAAACTCAGTTAGGGCGCATCTACGGCCGTGTGCTCGCTGTGGGAAGTAGATTTCATTCACACTGCAACTCTGAGTCTTAAAGAACTCGAAAGGAAGCCCAGGAGACGCTGACATGCGGCAGGTTAAAGTGCAGAGCTGTTTATCTGAGCTCCAGCTACAGACCCTGTGAGAAAACGCTGAGGCTAAGCTCATCTCAAACACTATTACACGCCAAAATAGGTTTAGCACACAGTATCTGAGCACATATATTTATATTACGTTAGGCAGAGGCTTTTATCTAACATTGCACTGAAGCTACACTTTTATTTCAGTTCATGCATTTCCTGGAAATCAAAACTATGATCTTGATGGCACTCGTATGATGCTCTACTTTTTGAAGACTACAACTAGATATACATTGTTTTGAGTTTTCAAAACTAAAAAATATAGTCTAAATCTATTTTTTTTTTCATACTTGACCCATATAATATTTAAAGTATATTTATTTATTTGTTTTGTATTTATATATTTATTATATTTTAAGTATTATATTAAATTTATTTAGTTATTACACATGCATCATTATACAGTATTTGATGATTAAATAAATTTATAAAATCTAATAAATAAATAAATAATAATACATTTTAAATAATAAATTAACTAGAATAATTTGTATTATATATACTGTATATTAAATGTATATGTATTTATATATGTATTAAATAATACATATATCAAATTTAATAAAAAAATTACATAATGTAATATAGATTTTTTTTTTTTACTTACCTTTTTTTATAATTTGCACAAATGCTATGAGTGTCTTTAGAGTCATTAGTGTTTTGATCTTTTGTTTCAAATGCAGTTTTAATTGTAAATACTTATCTGAAGCATAAAGATTAAGGTGTATCTTGAACTTTAAATTTTATTTCTAAATACTTGAAGAAATGGTGTATTGTTAATACCTGGGTTTTGTAGCCGTGTCGTGATGTCGTGATATTAAATTGTTTGTTTATGATGTTGATGCTGCATAAATTGCCCTGTGAAGAAACAATTAAAGATATTATTACTACTACTTATGATACTTGTTTCAATTAATAAAAAATACAACTTAAGTGTAACCTTAATAGTTTCAGAACATCGCCACCTAGTGTTTGGAAAAGCATGCAAATTTGTTTATAACTAGAAATCCTTTGCCTACAGCCTTGGCTGTGTTTCCTTCGATTTCTAGCGTAATTAGGAATCAAATACAATCCATCTTTCCGAGGTTGTCCATGTTGCTTGTCCATTATGTTGATGTAAAGTTAATCTTCACAGAGGCTGGACGATGCTTATGCATCAGAATATCAAAATGAAATGTAATATATGACACTGGGATGATGGCCTTGAGGCACTTCAGAGTTTGATAAGTGTTCGGTGACAGCAGCCAAAGTTAGAAATTAATGTCACATCTGCTCATAACCCTGGAATCCATTGGCATAACTTAAATGTTTTGCCTTCAGCTTCTGGTCACATAATTGCGGCCTGCAGCTACATTTAGATCATGATAAAAATAAAGGACCTTCACATCTTAATTTAATGCATTTCACCATCTTTAAACTCAGCAGTGTTATGTTGGTATTGCAAATTAGCAAATTATAAAAAAAAAATATTGTGTGCTTCAGTATTTTTGTCTTGTTTTCCAGCACAAGTCAATCAAGATACATTTACTTGAGATTCAAGAAGTCTCGCTTTCTGAAAAATGTATAAAGAGTTTATGCTTAAAACAAGAACAAACATCTAGCAATAGAGTCAACATGCAAAAAAAAAAAAAATTAAAGGGAAAACAAATTATTTTTCTGACCCAAATGGCAGACATTTTTTTTTTGTTTTTAGCCTAAAAACAATTCACTTTTATGCATTTTCTTATCTCTCCAATAACAGTATTTGTACTAAAAAAAAACAAGGCAAAAACGCTGTAAAAGAAACTTTTTTTTTTCGCAATGAATCATCCATTTCTGAGCTAAGATCTCTGTCTGTTCTCAGTCTCAGATTTGGAAGCTCTCTCAGCAATGGATCTGAACTTCTTCTACAGCGAGAACATCAGTATTAACCACAGCACGCTCTTCAGCGACAGCAGAAACCTCACGTTATTACCGTTCTACCAGCATTCCCTCGCCGTGGCCTCCGTCATTATCCTGGCCTACGTGCTCATCTTCTCGCTGTGCATGCTGGGAAACATCCTGGTGTGCTTCATCGTGCTGAAAAACAGGCAGATGCGAACCGTCACCAACATCTTCATACTCAACCTGGCCATCAGCGACCTGCTGGTGGGCATCTTGTGTCTTCCCATCACGCTGGTGGACAATCTGATCACAGGTAATGCGTTAATGTTCACTGGAGGAGCTCTGATTTACCTGGAGAGAGTTTATCTGTTAGTATGTGCATGCATCTCCATGAGGACTCACACAGCCAATCAGCAGAGCCGTAAATGTCATGTGACTCATCACTCTATTACAAAAACATAAGTCTGTCTCATGAGTCTTTAAAAGCTTGCTGGATTACATTTGACATGCACATTTCTCTAAAATGATTAAAACATTGCTCTTGATTAAACACAATCTCCTCCACGCCTTCTGTCTCTGACTGATAGTTTAGAGTTTAAAGCTCTTTTAGTCTAATTGTAGAAACGTCCAGCTTCAGCTCGAGCTTCACGTGTCAAATCTTGACTGGTTTTGATCAAGTAAAGGTCAGAATAACTGCAGTAATATCTCCAGATGAACACTTACTGGACTGAAGCAGCTCAGCTTTACTTGATTCTCCATCAATCATGTTTTAGAGTCTCAAATCTGATCTTTTAGGATCTTTTTAGGAGCATTTGTTTCTTCATTTCTCAATCGGCATTGCATTATATGTATGCATTATATCTTACTGAGACAGATTATTGGAGATATAGAGCAACGACTGATATTTACATCATTTTATGTCAGTTTTTCAGCTCTACTGTTATAAAGATCTCATTTATTTACATCACAAGCAGCAGAATTTCATCATAGAAATATTAGCATCTGCACCAAATTGGCTATTCTAGCCCATGTATCCTAACCCTAACCCTAAATTTTAAACTAACAATACAACATAGACTATAATCATCAATACATTCAATCACAAAACTAAATGTTCAATGAACTAGACTACATAGACTATTATTATTATTTCATGTCAGGCCAAAATGATAAACTATTTTTATATTGGGTCTTAGTTGTGGTTCTCAGTACATTTCAGTCATTTTTGGAAAAGCTGTAACATTAGAGGCAACAGCACTTCTGCAGAACACACTGCCTTTGTGTTTCCATGCATTCATTACTGTCAAAGTCAAGTAAAACAGAAGGAAAACACCAGAAGAAACATGATGTAGGGCTTTTAAAACGGTTCAGACAGAGTCAACAGCAGCAAACGAGTCTCTGCAGCCGTTCAGCAAACATAAACATGATTTACATCGTCAAGTGTTGGTTTGCATGTTGTCAGCATCACACACTGTTGACTCAGATTTATTAAAGCCCTTGCTGTTCATCGTCTGCATGTGTAAAGCAACCCTGTGCCAGCTGATCCTGATGATTTGTTGGATGTTAAATACAGCTGTAGCTACTAATGAGCCATAGATCATTATAATCTAAATAATTTATATTAATCTGTTGAACATGTAATGACATTCAACGCCATTGTTTCTGCTGTCAGACACACACAAAGACATGCACAGTCATGACAGATATTTCATATAAATGTTCACTAATTTTGCATTAAAAAATTTAATTACGAGTGTAATCTGAATAGAGGATGGTTTCATATTAAATGCAGTGACTATTTTGTTTTTTTGGTGCTGCAGGATCAGTGCAAATGTTACATTTAAAAACATTATTAAACCAGTTTTCATATTATTATTTAACAGCAACATATAAAGCATCAAATATGTAAAACCTTAGGTATTCATTTTTACAGAAACATAAATTCAAGACTTATTCATTATATTTCAGTAATTATATTTGTTTAGAGACAAATCAATAATCATGACTTAGTATATCATAATTTTGAGTATATCTTGTTTTCTACTTTTTATGTCATAAATCTTATAATTATGACTTAGTATGTCATAGTGTCCTCGTTTTTTTTTTTTTTTTTTTTTTTTTTTTTGACTTTTCAATCTCGTAATTTTGATATAATTTATCATTTTTATTTAATAATTGTGGTATTTATGTAAATTTGGAAAATTTTGATGTCTTAGTTTCTACTTTTTATCTTATACTTGTGACTTAGTATATCCTAATTTCAAGGTTTTTCTAATCAGAATTATTACTTTTTGTCATAATTTTGACTTTTTAATCTAACAATTTTAATTATTTGCCATAATTTTGATTTTCCAACATTTTTTACTTTTGTTTAATAATTGTGGTATTCCATGTAGATTTTTTGGGGGGAATAAATTTGACATATGTCTTAATTTAGTATGTCATAATTTTAAGGTTTTTTTTATCATAATTATTACATTTTGGCATACTTTGACTATTTAATCTCATATTTTGGACATTTAAAAAAATAACTTAATAATTGTGGTAGTTTATGTAATTTTATGTGTTCTTCTAAGAATTTTAACATAATTTTGAATTAGTATGTCATAATTCTGACATTTTTCAGAATTTGGATTTTTCAAATATTATTTAGACTTTTTATTTAATAAATGTTTTATATTGATTCTGTTGATGATTTAGACTTTTTGTGTCATTTTTTTAAATCCTATAATTCTGAATGTTTATGTATAATTGTGTCCTAGTATGTCATAATTCAGAGTTAGGGAAGTTACTGTTACCATGGAAACAAATAAATCACAAATAAAGTGAATCTCCAGCCACTTTCAAACCACTTCTATTTTTATGTTATCACTCATTTTATACGGTAGCATGTTTTTATTTGATCACACCGCTCGCATTAGTATCATGGGAAGAGAGGTTTAGTCACTATAGAAATAAATATGTACAGCGCATTTGTCTTTCTTCCCCTGGTTTTGAAGAACTTTGTTACTGTGAATCAGATGTTATGAATTCATCTCACAGCAGGTCACTGGAGAACTGTGTTTTTGTTTTTCCTCATTGTGTCCGGCGCAGGCTGGCCGTTTGATGTGGTGATCTGTAAGATGAGTGGACTCGTCCAGGGAGCTTCAGTCTCGGCGTCGGTCTTCACGCTGGTGGCCATCGCAGTGGAAAGGTTAATAACTCTCACCCTCCTGCACTTCACATGGATACAAACAAGCACATCACATCCCCGAGCTTATCTGCACTTCTACTGTACATGCAAACCCAGCTCAATCATTCTGGCTCTTTGGCTCTTTCTGTGTGACCTCAGCTAATAATCCAGCCGTTCTGTCATCATTTACTCAAGAGTGCACCCACAGGCGGAGGGTGAACCAGCTCCAGGGTAAGGCCAAAAGCAGCCAAATGTATTAAACATCATAAACCCGTCTTTTTAGGCAAGGACCAGACATGGGTGTCATGTAGGCTAAAATTTTTTTTTATTTAACGTGATTACAATTTAATAAAAACGTCAGAAATTTATAATTATATAACGTTTCCTTTCCACGGTTATTCAAACAGCCAATAAATTATATATTGAAAGTGACATTATCACTAACATTGATCTAACGCGAATTAAGCATTCACAAAAAAACAAAACTATCGTTGTAATCACTGAAGCTGTATACACTGTGAAAGGATTGTGGATTGTGTGTGATTGGTTAAAATAAAACAAACTGTCATCACTTTGATGTCATAATTTCTAATTTAGATCTTATGACTTTTTATGTCATAATTAGGACTTACGTCATAATTTCAAACTTTTTTCTAATTTCTCAATTATGACTTTTTGCTTTTAAAATTTTTTTTTTTTTTTTTTTTTTGGCATAATTTTGATTTTATCATCCCACAATTTAGACTTTTCAAACTTATCATTTTGTCTTTTTATTAATAATCTTGATATTTTATGTCGATTTTTCGATAATTTCTAGCCTTTTATCTTACAATTATGACCTTTTATGCCATAATCATGGCTTTTGGTCATAATTTTGACTTTTTAATCTCTTATTTTCATTTTTTTCAGTCCCATAATTCAATTCAGTTCAAGGTTTTTTTACTGTTCTATCCCATAATGGCTTCTTAAATTTAGAATTTTTACTTTTTATTTAATAATTGTGATATTTAGTTGATTTTTTAAAAATGTTTTTATTTTAATGCCATAATTTCTATATATTCTATATATTTTCTTTTTATCTTTAAAAAATATAAAAATATCTTTTTTTATCTGACATATGTCATAATTTTCAATTTCATAATTTTGACTTTTTAAACCATTTTTTATCATTTAATATTTTGTTATAATTTTGATTATTTTAATCTCATAATTATTAATTTTTAATCTCGTAAATACGATTTACCAAACCATGATTTTTTTTTTTTTTTTTAATCCAGCCAAAACATTGAGCTCTCATTGACTTCAGAAGAATATGACAGATGTGGTTACAATGTGCTTGTATTGTTTGAAAAAGAACAACAGATGAACTTGAAACATCCCTTTGTGTTCCTCAAAAGAAAGTAAGTCAAAACAGATCTTTAAAGCGTCGTTAAGCAGAAGATGACAGCTGGTGTCAAAGAGAGCGCCGTTCTTCTGTGAAACTGGCCCGATCTCACACAGAAAGCATTTGACAGATACTTTGCATGTTATGTCACATTCTTTTGTTTTGAACAAAGCAGTCATTTGAAGACTGGAGCGGCGTCTCGTCCGTGAGTCGCCCACAGTCTGCATTCAATCCACCAGTCCGGCATTCAATCCGACCGCTGGCTCTCCTCGACCTGCACGAGTCTGTGTGCATGCAGCTTTTATAATCAATATTTCAGCTTGATTCTTGGGCCGGTATCATGCAGTAGGTTGCAATAATAAATAACGATTTTAAGAGGAGAGAAGTCAAATCTCTGAGGTGCTCTGTTTTTCAGCCTCTAATGGCACACATAAAGCAAACTGTGATTGTATATATTCAGTATATGTCAACAGTCTCTTTCTCTCTGAGCAGGCAGCTGTTGTCCGGAATAAGATGAAATGTTATGGAAGCCCATTTCTAACATTTGAGAAAAGACATTTCATAATTTGACAAAAAAATATCAAGATTTATGAATACTAACTCATAATTACTGACTGGAGATTTTTGACTTTTTATGTCATAAAGACTTTGTCATAATTATAACTCAGTATCTGTATATCTCAGAATTGTGACTCATTAAATATTACCACAAATATTAAAGTCATAATTTTTGACTGTATATCTCAGAATTGTGACTCAGTTAAGATTATTATATAAAAAAAACTTATAATTATCTTAAAACTCAGTCTAAATTTTATTCCTAATATACATTTGTTTGTTTAATAATTATGACAATTGTTAATTTTTATCTCATAATTTTAATTACTTTTTATTTGATGTTAATTTTTACTTTTTATTTGATAATTCTGATTAATCATGTCATAATTTTAAAAAAGTTGTCAATTTATAGTTTTTATCTTCATAGCTATTTCATAGCTAATTTTAATCTCATAAATTTGACTTTTTATTTTATAACCAAAACATTTTATGTCATAATTTCAGTTTATGTCATAATTTTAACTTAATTTCGACATATATCATAATTTCAATTAATTAATCTCAGGTTTTCTATCCATAATGTTTATCTTTTTAAATCTCATAATTTTGACTTTATATTTAATAATTGTGACATAAATTTTTATATTTTTATTTCATAATTTAAACGTTTTATCTCATAATTATGATTCGATTTTGTGGTTATAATTTTGATTTTTTAATCTCATAATTTAGTTTTATTTATTTCAGGATTTTAATTTGTTATCTCATAATTTGTTTTTCATAATTACGTCATAATTGTCTTATTATCTTATAACTTGACTTTTTAATCTCAAACACATTTTTCACAAAAATCATATTTTAAAAATCACAAAATAAAAATTTTTTAATAATAATTACTACAATAACATAATATTATTATTACAACAAATAAAATTAATTGTGATTTGTTAATCCCAAAATTTTGCTTTTTTTCTGAATTGTGATATTTTGTCTTCATTTCGACTTTTTATCTCATAATTTTGACTTTGTATCTCATAATTATGAGTATGTAATCATTTTGGCTTTTCTCCTTGTGATTATGACTTTTATGGCATATTTTTTTTTTAAATCTCATAATTTTTTTTAAATGTCATAAATTTCACTTTTTATTTTATAACTATGGTATTTTGTTACAATTTGAACATTTTATGTCATCATTTAAATTTTGTGGTTATAATTTGATTTTTTTAATCTCATAATTTAGTTTTATTTATTCCATATTTCATTTTTATCTCATAATTTAATTTTTTTTCATAATTACGTCATAACTGACTTTTTATCTTATAATTTTGACTTTTTAACCTCAATTTAATTTTGTCATAAATTTGACATTTTACCTCTCATAATTTACCATTTTTGTTATAATTTTGATTTTAATCTCATAATATTAATATTCTGACATTTAATCAAATATCTTTGATTTGTTAATCTCAGAATTTTCACTAATTGTGATATTTTGTCATCATTTCATCTTTTTATCTCATAATTTTGACTTTATATCTCATAATCATGAGTATGTAATCATTTTGGTGATTATGACTTTTATGCCATAATTTAGTTTTTAATCTCATCATTTTTACTTTTTAAATGTCTTAAATTTCACTTTTTATTTTATAACTATGGTATTTTGTAATAATTTGAACATTTCATGTCATCATTTCAATTTAGTGGTCATAATTTAGATTTTTTAATCTCATAATTTATGGTTTACAAAAAACATGATTTTTTCCCCCATACAGACTGCTCAGATAATCCGGTTTCCTGCGTTCCAGGTTTCGTTGCATTGTCTATCCGTTCCAGCAGAAGCTGACGCAGCGTCAGGCCATCATCACCATCACCTTCATCTGGGTGCTGGCTGTGGGCATCATGTGTCCGTCTGCTGTCACGCTGACCGTCTCGCAGGACGTCCTGCACTTCATGGTGGACCGGGACAACGTCACGTACCCGCTGTACACCTGCTGGGAGGCCTGGCCCGACCAGAGCATGAGGAAGATCTACACCACCGTCCTCTTCTCGCACATCTACCTGGCTCCGGTCACGCTCATCGTCATCATGTACACGCGCATCGCCGTCAAGCTGGTCAAATCACCGGCGTCCATCCGGGACGCACACGCGGAGGACGAGAGCCGCCGGGTTTTCCGCAGGAAGCTGCACGTGGTGAACATGCTGCTGATGGTGGCGCTGCTCTTCACCGTCTCCTGGCTGCCGCTCTGGATCCTCATGATGCTGACGGACTACGGCACTCTGTCGGCCGCTCAGCTGGACCTGGTGGCCGTCTACGTCTTCCCGTTCGCCCACTGGCTGGCCTTCTTCAACAGCAGCGTCAACCCCATCGTGTACGGCTACTTCAACGAGAACTTCCGCCGCGGCTTTCAGGCAGCGTTTAAGATGGGCCTGTGTCTGGTGGACGAGCCGCCGCAGCCCAGACGCAATGACACGTGGAAACACAACCGTGTGTTTGCGGACAGAGACAGACTGAACGCTCAGAGCAACGGCGGGAGAGAGTTCTGCAGCGGAGAGCAGAGAGACGAGCTGGTGCTGGAGGATCTGGACTGAAGGAGTGTCCTGCATTCATGTGCTGAGACACTTACAAACCCTCACGCAGACTCCTGTGAAACCATACACACACACACACACACACACACACACACATGTTTGTTTTTGTGAAAAGTGGGGACATCCCATAGGCGTAATGGTTTTTATACTGTACAAACTGTATGTGCTATTGCCCTACACCAACCCTACACCTAACCCTACCCCTTACAGGAAACTTTGTGCATTTTTACTTTCTCAAAAAAACTAATACTGTATGGGTTATAAGCGTTTTGAAAAATGGGGACATGGGTTATGTCCTCATAAGTCACCCTCTCCTTGTAATACCTGTGACATACCCATGTCATTATACAAAGTTGTGTCCTGATATGTCACAAAAACACACACACATACACACACACACACTCTCGCTCTCTCTCACACACACACACACACAAATACACACACACACACTCACTCACTCACTCACTCTCTCTCACACACACACAAACACACTCTCTCACACACACACACACACACACACACACACACACACACACACTGACAGCAGGGTTACACGGTTTGGGGGAGAAAACAAATGGCAAAGTTTCTGATAAAAATTAGGATTCAAATAAAATGTTTATTTTATTTTATTATTTTTTTTAAAAAAGCTACAGGTTTGTTGTGATTGGATGCACGATTTGACCCAACTGTTAATATAATAATGCTAATATAATATTATTATCATCATTTTTTTTTACTTAATAAAAGCTTAAAATAACAATTAATATTATTGTAATATTTAACTGAAAAATAAAAAGTACTAGTATTTAAGAAAATTTTTATAATAATAATAATTTTAATTATTATAGAATTATTATTATTATTATTAATATTATTAAGACAAAAAATATTATTAAATATTAATTATTTAATATTACAATTATTAAGTCAAATTATTTTCAATAAAAATTATTTATGAAAATAATAATATAATAATAATAAATATAATTATTGCTGTTAATAACAAGTTTTATAATAATAATAATAATTATTGTGTTAAAAAGTTAAAATTATTATTATTATTAACAAGATAAGAAATATGACTATTATAATATTTCACTAATAATGTAATATTTTACTATAGTGGAATATTACTATATTGTATTTTTATACTATATTAAATTTTTCACTGTAAAATAAAGAGATAGTATTTAAGAAATATATAATAATAACATCAATCAAAATTGATATATTACTACTGAGATAAGAAATATTAATATTTTCCTTCAATACTAGACCTTTTTATTTTACAGTGAAATATTACAATGGTAATATTGTAATATTTTACTATAGAGAAATATTACAATATTACTATTTCGCTTAAGACAAAAATAATAATGTAGTAAAATTAAATAATTTTATTATTATCGACTGTCTTAAGCTCTTCATTTTCAAAAGTTAAAAATGAAATTACAGCCTTGATAATTGCACTAAGCCATATGATGATTTCTTTTTAATTAATCACACAGCATTTAACTGAGAATCAACTCATATTAAAGGAATAGCTCGACCCAAAATTCATATTCACCCTTTTCATGAATCGTGCATGAATCATATGAGCTACTGTCATGATACTTTTATTTATTGCACTGAAAACAGACGCTCTCTTCTGCTCATAATCTCCTTTTGGGTTTGTAATGAGATAAGGGTGAATAAACGTGAATGATTTTTCATTTTTGAGGGAACTGTTCCTTTAATAGAGCGGTGCATGCCAGCATGCTGCAGAAATATAAAGCACATGCACACTAAACACGTTCATTAAGTCACTGTATTAAATGGTTCATGGACTGATATGTGTGTGTATTTGGAGGTTGTTGTTTGCGGTGTTATTCTGTTTGATATGCAGATGCATGTAAAAATATTTGCTCTGTAAAACAAACAGCAGTTTCCATTCATGCTGTGAAGTGTCTGTTTGCTCCTTCAGAAAACACTGACAGCTAATTAGAAAAATTAAGATGTAACAATTCAAATGCCTGTGAAAATGCCTTTTTATAAGTAAAGTTTCTTGAAGAAGCTGACAAAACAATAAATAAATAAAAAAAAAAAAAAAAAAAATAAAAACTCTAAAACACTGACGTAATCAACAATAAACAATAATTAACTCAAAGTTCAAAATAATATCTATATGGGAGGACGGGGTTGTCACACCATTTGCTTGAATGAAGGCAACTAAAAAATATATACACCCTATCGTGGGGCATGTTGTCACACTATATGGGGTAAGCTGTCACAACACAAACCCGCCATTAAACAGGTTTTGTAGTATAATTTAGACGGTGAAACAATAAATCAATTCATGACACAGTATAAATGGAAAAGAGATAAATACAAAGAGATCAAACCATTCATTTTGGCTTAAAGAAATTACAGAAGACAAGCCAGTTACTAAAATGACAACAGTTCAACGCATGTGCCAACTTACCCCGATCTGACACTTAATAAACACACAAAACCACTGATGGAGAAAACCAGCATTGTGCAAA
>NC_056583.1:25860323-25880323 GCF_018340385.1 Cyprinus carpio
CAGCAAGAAGTTTTTAATAATTTAAAATATAATAACATTTACGATCAATTACCTTTTTATATATATTTTAATAAGTACAGATCAGAATAAGTATGTTGTTTAATTTTTATATACATTTATTTTTATATAAATATATACGCTGAATGATGATGGAACATTATTTCATTTAAATTTTGACATTTTATTTTGCAAAAGTTCTTGGAAACTTTACATTAGACACTTAAAAAATTACTTATGTAAATGTAATTAATGTGGGAAACCATCCACGACGGGAAAGTTTGAATCCACTGAAGCTTGAATGCAACTTCTCATCATCCATCAGACGCTTTTCAAAAGATCAAAAATATGACTTACTGTACATGTGCGCAGAGATACTTTCTGCTGCTTTTCAGCCGGATACAGATCAAGTTTTAATTTGAGAAAACTGCCAACATGTCAAAATGAGTAATTTTTTAACTGATAACATATTCATATGTGATTTAAGGGTGATTTACAGTAAAAAAAAAAAAAAGTCTGTTCCTCACAAAAAGCATCATATAACACCAGAAAAAACACAATAAAACTCACAACATAATGCACCACACATTCCTTTTTTGCTTTCATTTCCGTTTTAATTGGCCACAATATATTTTAAATAAATGCTAAATATATTTGGTAAACTGTGAGGTTCAATTAAATATATTTTTAAAAAACAAAATATATTACTTTCAACCTTCATATAGTGTAAAAAAATATATTTTAAGGGCAATAAAATACATTTCCAAATTTAGGTTAAATGTAAATTTGGTTGAAATAGCCTATAGATCAAAAACATATTTAAAATGATTTTATAATGATAATATACTGTCAATTTAATGTCATAATATTGGAATGTTTTAAATATAAAATAAAATATTTTCCTTGCCGATTTTTGTTCAAATGTGTTATATGTTCTCAAAAATATATATATTTTATTATGTGACATGTGGAATGTATTTTCTTGAAATTAAATATATAGGGCAAAATGTTGCATTTTTAAAAATTTAAATTCCTTAAATATATTTTCAAAAAATATTTTTTTTTTAAATGGGCAAAATATATAGGTATAAGTGGACAAATATATTTAGAAATTTGTTTTTAGCAAATATATATTTTTTCTCATTTATTGCATATTTTGGAATATATATAAAAATATATTTAATTGCTGTGTATTATATTATGCTGCTTTTTGAATCAATAAAACACTTAATATCTTAATTCTATGTCACATTTTATGGAAGACAGAAAGTCAATGAAACACGTGTGAGTAAACGAACGCATTCTGAAATATTGCCCTCGTGTCTCCAGATCACGACTAAAGATCCTCTCAATCCACTGAAGCAGGCGTGAAGAAAGGGAATCTGTGTTACCTCAGCTATGTCTTTCCTCATAAGGAACTATGGAGCCATTCATCAGGTTTGTGTCACGGCTAACGGCTCAAGGGCTCTTTCAGACGTTTAGATGTTTAGGCACACAGAATTAAAGTGTGGAAACCTCCAGGGAAAGCCAGTCTGATGCATGAACGAGCTCAGAGAGGAAGATTTCATGCACGTTTAGATGCCAACCCAAGCGGCGCTGAAGATTCGTCCCATCAGAGCCCAGCTCACTCACATCATGTGAATGAACGGACAGATGATTTTCCGTCTCTTGCAGACGTGGGAGGATCACTTCAGTGCTACAGGATATTTTTTTGCATCTTACTCACGTGCTTCACTGTTTGTATACAGTCTGTATTTATAGTCCTTCATGTTTATTTACTCAAAACTGACTTTTGACGTTATTTAAAGCAGGATGCACCAACTCTTGCTCTTCATTTTAATATAACATTTCTCTGGATCTCATCTGAATTTTAAATATATAAAATTAATTTGTTTAAATATTATGATACATTTACATAAATAAATGAATAAAATTTATTATGACAAATATTCTTATGCATTTAAATAAATGAATAAATAGATAGATAAATAAATAAAAATACAATTTATTGATTAGAAAATATTATTATACATTTAAAAATAAATAAATAGATAAATAAATAACTGACTGTCCAGAAACCTGTATTTATATATATATATATATATATATATATATATATATATATATATATATTTATATATATATAGAAAAGTCATGAACATTTCTATAATGAATATCAATTTTCCATTTTTATTATTCCATATTATTACATTTTCATCATATTATTATGTATATAATTTTCCATTTTTATTATTCCATATTATTACATTTTCATCATATTATTATGTATATTGTTATTATTACAAATACAAATAATATATATAATTTTGTTGTCATTTTTCTTTTAAACTAATGCACAAATATAAATTTCATATTCCATTTATATATATATATATATATATATAGCATATATATATATATTCAATTTTTATAATATTAAAATTAAATATAAAATTATATTAAATAAAATATTTATACACATTTATTCGTGTTATAATTTAGCAATGTCTCTCTCTCTCTCTCTATATATATATGTATATGTATACATACAGTTTATTATATTTTATATTTTATTATTTATTTCACCAGCTGGGAATTGATCTTTTGTAGAGTAAAGTTGCTGTAAATCAACAATAAATTCTGAATGGTGAGCGAATCATTCTTTTGAGTCGGTTGTTTTTAATGATTTGTTCAAACTGCTTCACACTTTGATCTAAACGATTCATTTGTGAATCATTCTGAATGTAAATGATTCCACGGATCTCTCTTGGAACGCCGAGGGGTTTTCTCTGCTCTGTAAGCGTGTTCTTCACGTGTTCTTCATCATTTAAGCTCTCGAGGACAAGACAACACTTCAAAGGTCTTAGAGACTCAGGCTCTGAGAAACCAACTGGAAAGTGATCGTTATAAACGTGGAGGACCCCTTACCCAAAACCACACCACACTTTTGAGAGCTTTAGCTTCAGTGTTTGTGATGAGCACGAGGGTAAATCTCAGCGTCTTCTGTCTCTCGCAGATATCGAGGATGTCCACAGACTGAAGCCTGGGTTCCCGGAGGCCACACTCGACTGGTTCCGGATGTACAAAGTCCCAGACAGTAAACCATAAAACCAGAATTCAATAAAAGGGTAAACAAATAACACCTTAAACAAAACAGCCACTTAAATGAAAGACAGGAGCAACATTTGATTAATGACTTCTGCCTGACGGCGAGTAATGAAGATGTTTTTCCCATCATCTCATGAAGGCAAGAGAATCCAAGCATGTAATTTTCAAAATTGCTTTTTCAAGAGGTGATCGTGTCAGTGATTAAATTACTAGACATTCTCACGGATCTGAGATCAGTGCGTGTCGCTTCTCAAAACTTTTACAAACTACAAGCTGCTAAACATTCAGAAGCTCGTATTTAAAACGCCAGGAAACACATCACTGAACAAAGATGCATCACTGCTGTTTGTTTGCCCAAACATCGCATTGCAATTCCCTGGAGACCACTGAGAACATCACATTCGCTTTAGAGAATGCAAAAATAGTTTTGTTTTATTGTTTTAAAATGTTGCTGTTAATTTATCTTTCTTATTTTTAAATGTAAAAAAAAAACACATTTTGATAAAAATACTGTATCTATTTTTATTTTAAGAATTTTTTAATGAACATAATATACCCTTTTTAAAATGTTTTTAGTGTTTTAAAATATTTTAATGTTTTAAAATATTTTTTAGTAAATTTTCTAAATAATATTTCTTTTTAAAAGTTTAAAAAACTGAAAATATACTATATATTTTTAATTTAGTTTTAAAATTATAATTTTTTTAATTAATTTTTTATTTTTATTTTTAAATGCTTTACAAAATTTTTAAATATACAGAATGATTTCTTAAATCTTATAAAATGGGTGTTTTTTAGTAAATATAGTAAATCCTTTTTATTTTTAAATGCTTTAAACATATTGTAAATATATTCCAAAATGTATAATATATATTTTCTTAAATGTTTGAAAGAAAAAAGTTTACTAAAAAAACTACATGTTTATTTATATATGCTTCAAAACAGAAGTATACTATACATCCTTTTAAAATGTTTTTAAATTATTATTATTATTATTATTTTGTTGTAAATATACTTTTTTAATGCATTAAAAATTACTAATATCCTGTATCTTTTTAGAAATGTTTTAAAATGTCTTCTCATTCATGGTCTTCAGGATTTCACCATTAAAACGGTTAAGGACACACATAGTTTCTGGAAAACAGACGCCGGAGAACTCAACTGTTAAGACGTCACTCAGTCTATCAGTGTATGATTTAGCTTCAGTTCAACCTCCCAGTACCTCACAAAGAAACACGTCTGAGAGGATTCTGGAGGATGGATAGTTACAGAACCAGTGTTAAAGATCCTCAACAGCACCGTCAGCCTGCAAATAAACTATAACTATAAAGACAAACAGAAATCAGGGTTGCCAGATCTGTGTAATAAATCAAGCCTGTGACCCCATCCCAAATATCAAAATCAGGGTTCCCAGAAATAAATAAAAAATCAAACCCCATCCCAAATATCAAAACTTGAAATATGCCACTCCCATACCTAAAAATACATATTTTACATCCACTGTTATGCAGCATGCACATTTACAAAAACTTAAAAATCTCTAAATACTATGATACTAAATCATATAAAGTGCTTTAAAAGATTCATAAATATACTGTATATTTTCATAAATGTTTTAATATGATAATTTTTTGTAAAACCTGATTTCAGCTAGAAAATGTCTATAAAGTAGTTATCATAAACAAAAAAAATTTAATTAGCAAATATACTATATCTTTTTAAAAAATTTAAATGTTTATTTTTATTAAATATATTGAATAATTTTTAATTTAAGTGCTTTAAAAAATCATAAACATACTATATTTTTCTTAAATGTTTTAAAACGTTTAGACACAGTTTTATATATATACATACACATATATATATATATATATATACACACACACACACACACACTAAATAATTCTTATTTTTAAAATTAAACTTAAAAAAAAGTAAACATATTTTCTTAAAAGTTTTAAAATGTTTATTTAAATGTTTATATACTTAATCAGTTTTATTTTTAAATGCTTTAAAATTAATAAAACTTAAATGTTATAAAATTATTATTTTTTAGTAAGACCTGATTTCAACTCAAAAATGTCTATATGGTAGTTATCATAAACAAAAACATTTTTAAATGAGCAAATATACTATATATTTTAACAAATGTTTTAAAGTGTTTATTAAATATAAAAAATAATTAATAATTTAAAATCTAAAAAAAATAAAAAACAAAAAACATACTACATAAATCTTAAAAAACTTTTATTTAAAACGTTAATATATTAATAAAAAAAAAAACAATTTTTTAATGCTTTAAAAATAAGTAAAAATATTGTCTTCAATGTTTAAAATTATGATTTTTAGTATATATAGTAAATCATTTTTAAGTACACTAAAAAAATCTGAAACATACTATATTTTCTGACACGTTTATTTTCAGTATATACCAAATCATTTTTTTTATAAATATATTTTCTTAAGTAGTTTAAAATAATTGTTTTTAGTAAAACCTGATTTCAGCTCGAAAACGTCTATATAGTATTAATCATAAACAAAAATATATATTTTTTAAATGAGCAAATATACTAAATAATATTTTTTTAATTTTAAGTGCTTTAAAAAATCCTAAATATACTATATATTTTCTTAAAAGTTTTAAAATATTTAGTTTTATTAAATATACCAAATCATTTTTTAAATACTTTTAAAATTAGTATATATTTTGTAAAATGTTTTTAAAACAATTATTTTAGTAAAACACAAATTCATCTTTCAGTCTGTATATTAGTAATCATAAAAAAATCTGCTCTCATAAAAGAGCTGAAAGGCTCACTAGCACTGAACGTCTCTCACAAAACTCATCATCCAGCACAGCTTTACCACCGTTAGAATATAAAATACTTCAATCCATGCATTTCTGTCAAATATAATTCATGCAGCATGTCAAACCTTTAACCCGCAGGGAGAAAATAACCCGTGGCAAGAGTTTAAAAGCAGATAATTAAATTCAAACTGAAAATTGAACTCTTGACAGCAGCATGAATTCAACACCTAGTGTGCTGTCTACATAGGGAGCCCTTCAGGGCCAAACGTGACATTTTCTCTATAAGCAAGGCATTATTAATCAGTTGAGAGAATATGCACACCTCATGAATTTATTTATTGCTTTCGGGTATTTCAGCTTCATGCAACAGGTAATCAGAATGAAACATGCAGGCACACATTTACCTTTCACAAACATCTGATCTCTATACACGTCTACATAGGCCTCTATGGTCGCGCTCTGATTGAAAATCGGGTTTCTGACGGTGTTCAGCGAATCCACTGTGGCAGATTTGGGCACAGATATTAGATATCGACATCTGATCGTCGGGGTTTGTTTAGCTCGCATCACCTTCAGCAACTCTAGACTGAAGGAAATGTAGCTTTGTCTTGATTTCTAATGTTCTGCATGTGTCTGTGAGTATGAACACCTGCGTCTCCGACAGTCCCTCCTGCCGCTGCGCCGGTGAAGCCCGAGCCGTCGTGGATTCAGCGAGTCTCACACACACACAGAATTAGAATTCAGTCTCCAGAGCTTTGGGAAGTTCTGAGCACCTTTGATTGCATCTTCTCTAACAACACCAGAGGTCTGTTTGGATTTAATAATCATTCATGCGACTGCAAATTGATCGTCTTCTCAGACGTCTGATTAAACTTCAGCTAAAAGTATTAAAGTTTCATCTAGAAATTAAACTTTAGTCATTTACATTCTCACACAGAAGCCGGAGCTGTCAACGTCAAAACCCATAATTAAGGTCTCATTAAAGTCTCATTTAAATCAAATTACAGTCTCGTTTAAGAAGTCCACAAAACTCATGCAATACATTCCTGAAGTCACATGATAGTTCTGTGAGAAATTCAACTCGTTATGTGCATAAAGGAATAGTGAAAATGAGCATTTGCTGAAAATGTGCTCACTCCCAGATTAGGATGAGTTTGTTTGTTCATCAGGTTTGTAGAAATGTAGCACTGCATCAGTGTCTCAGCAATGGATGCTCTGCAGTGAATGGTTGCCGTCAGAATGAGAGTCCAAACAGCTGATAAAAACATCACAATAATCCACAAGTAATCCACAGCACTCCAGTCCATCAGTTAAACATCTGGAGAAGACAAAAGCTGAAACACATCCAGCATTAAGATCTTTTTAACTCAAATACATAGAGTCCATAATCCCACAATAACACTTCCTCCAGTGAAAAAGTGCATCTGCTGTTGTCTCTCACATCAAAATCCAGACACATATTTGTTTAGAGCTGTTTAAACGCTGCTTGATCTGTGCAGATTTCTCTCCTGATTCACACCAGGAACACTTTTTCACTGGAGGAAGTGTTAATTATGGATTATGGACTCTATGTATTTCAGTTAAAAACATCTTAATGCTGGATGTGTTTCATCTTTTGTCTTCTCCAGATGTTAACTGATGGACTGGAGTGCTGTGGATTACTTGTGGATTATTGTGATGTTTTTATCAGCTGTTTGGACTCTCATTCTGACGGCACCCATTCACTGCAGAGCATTCATTGATGAGACACTGATGCAGTGCTACATTTCTACAAACCTGATGAAGTAACAAACTCATCCTGATCTTGAAAGACATCTTTGGCTGAACTATTGCTTTAAGTTCCTCCACTGAGAGCAGCTGAACTTGTCTAAAGCATGTCAGTAATGTCTCTCTTTTTATAAGTAAACGATGGCAGAATGATCATTTTTGTTGGTCTAATCCTGTAAGATCTACCTTCTCTTCTCAGGCTCGTCTGTACGGTGATGTCTAGCTCACATGAGCGATCCGGACTTCAGTCTCATCCTGAACCACAAACAATATGCTTTATTAGTTTATTAGAGTATGGCAATGTACAGTAAAATCAGTAATAAAATCGAAAAAAGTTTCCAACAAGTATTTATTTAAATATCCCAATCATTCCATAGAAAAACAAGTGAATACAGTTTTCAGAAGAAGACAATGTTAATCTGTTCTATGGCTCATTTCTCAAATAATATAACCAATTTAAACTCAATTTTTTTAAGTCAGTTTAATAGGTTTTAAATCAAAACGATGATGATTCGATTTTACTTTAAAATCTAAGACTGCAGCTGAACTTAAGTTTTTAAATCTAAGTAGATGGATTTTTTTTACAGTGTGTCTATATTAAAAATAATAAGTATTTTTTGTTCTCTTAGCTGATAAATGCTTCTATTACAAACAGACATAGACGATCATCAGCGCTGTTGGGAACAATAAATGTCTGGAAAACTTTTATTACACAAATCCATCAAGAACAGCAGACTCGCGGCTGTCATCGTTCTGTTAGACATCGTATTAGTTACTGCTAGTTTATACTCATGTGTAAAATATGAACACACAAACTCAATCAGAATAAAACAGTGTGACTTTATAAATACACATCTGTGGTTGTCAAGAGCTGTTTTACTGAAATATGATACATATGTACATTATGCAACTTTTCAGTGTTCATTTATGCATCTGTACGTCAAAGGAACATCTAATTGTAGCACATTTAATTAATTTGTAACTGGCTTTAATCACTGTAATTGCATGGAAACACTTGATTGTGGTTCTTCGGGTAATTGTTGCTAGTGTCATGATGTTATTTCTTGACTTCATGCCCCGTCGCCATGGAGACCAGCATCAATGTAGCAGCATCTGTTACTCTGCGTTCGAATGGCTTTTTACGGGAAAACCAACATTAAGCTCACACACCATGATAATTTAAAAAATAAAAGTCCCACACCCAACAACAAAAATCAGCAACAATTATAATATCATTATCAGCAAATCATCATATTAGAATGATTTCTGAAGATCATGTGACACTGAAGACTGGAGTAATGATGCTGAAAATACAGCTGCGCATCACAGAAATAAATTACAGTTTAATATATATCCACATAGAAAACAGCTGTTTTAAACTGCAATAATATTACACAATTTTACAGTATTTTTGATCAAATAAATGCAGCCTTGCTGACCAGAAGACTCTTTCGAAAGCCAAACTTTTGTCCACCAGTGTAAAGAATGCCTTTAATCTTTTTAATCAAATCTCTGTAATTTCCAAAGCAAGTACTGAAGGTTTAATTTTGAGCTCGTCATTACGATCACACACAATATTAAAATCCAATTAAAGTTTGATTAAGGCAAAGATCAGATCTTTATTACTGGACATTTGATAAATGTTTTAACATGCTATGCAGACTGAACACATTCGGGTCCCAATTAAAGGATCACCTCCCTCATATTAATATTTTTTTAATATATATTAGTTTTACAACTTTTGTCAGAGCTACTGTTTCTGACTGCTAATATGTTATTCCCATTAGTCAGAGTTTGAACATGTATATGTGTTTATATCCTGGTTTTTGTATGCATTATTGCATATGTGTATTTTTCATAAATTCAAAAGTCTATAAAAGCAAACACAAAGTAATATTGTGAGAAAAGATGTGTAAATAGCGGCATCTAGCGGTCACAGATTGCATGTGCAGCAGACGTGCACGCACAGGTCGGCGATTTAAAGCAACAAAAGTGTGATTCAAACTGTACTTACAGTTCATGATCTTGTCTAGACAGGTTCACTTCATAATGTGCTGCTGGAGCAGACAAATAACGAGCTGATCAAAGCTGCTCCACCTGCGCCATCCGAGCCTCTAGTTAAATAAATAAAAACAAAAAAAAAAACAGTAAGAAAATAGTTGTGGTTTTTTTTTTTACTTTTTATTTTAATGATTAAAATCATATAAACAAAGAAGTCTGCACTTAAAATACTGGAAAAATAAATAATAAATAAATAAATAAAGGGCAGGAGTATATAACTAGTCAAAATAACTCATATCAAAGGAATCGATTAAAGAACTGGACATATTTCAATTGTTTTATAATAATATTTTGTTAGCAAAATGAGAAAATAATTTTTAAATATTTGTTGTTGTTTTTTTTTCTATTGTTCTTTTTTCCCCATTCAACAAAAAAATAAATATTTTCTCAAAGTTAAGAAAAATATGTTTTCAATAATAAACTGGGAGCATCTTGTAAAACTTATAAAAAGACAATTTTGTATCAGTATCTCAAACCTTACTGGCATTAGTGCATAAATAAATACAAATAAATGAATGAATAATCAAAGTAGCGATATTCTCTGACCAATGAGATCACGCACCGACGATGACGTGCGACAATTCGGAAGTGGGATCAGGATGGCGTGCGCGGTGCGCGCTCATGTGAGAGAGTCTGCGGGTTACTAGAGACGCTGCGCGCGCGTCAGAAACCGGAGGACTCGACGACGACGCGACGCGTCTGAGAAACGGTGAGACGATAAAAACACACACAGAGACGGACGAGGCTTTATTCATCCCCGGTGTGTGTGTGTATAATATATGAGTGTACATAAAATAAGAAATAGATGTCAGACATCACTGCCTTACTCCACTACCGCATACAGTAAACGAATACAAAATATTAACATTAAAGTATCTCTCAAACATAAGGCTCAAACCTACAGCCTTAGTAGCTTTTCTAAATCTGTGTCAAATATCAGTAATCTTTTCAGTGTTTTTTTAGGAAATATCTGCGATGTCATTTCTGTTTGACTGGATCTACAGAGGCTTCAGTGGAGTGCTGCAGTTTTTAGGTGAGTTCAGATCAGAAACATGCTTTAAAACATGAGTTTAATAAAGTTTTTATTATTATAACATGGAAAAAAAATAGTCAGAATAAAGAAGAAGTAGATTTCTAGACTACTGACTGCTTGTACAGTACCAGCAAAAAAAATAGTGGTCTGTAATATTTTTAAATGTTTCTGAAAGAGTCTCATCTGCTTAACAAACCTGCATTAATTTAATCAAAAATACTGTAAAATTGTGATATATTATTATAATTTAAAACAGCTGTTTTCTGTGTGAATATCTATTAAAGTATAATTTATTTCTGTGATGTGCAGCTGTATTTTCAGCATCATTACTCCAGTCTTCAGGTCACATGATCTTACAGATCATTCTAATATGATGATTACGGCTCAAGAAACATTTCTGATTATTATCAATGTTGAGAACAGTCGTGCTGCACAATATTTTAGTGGAAACTGATGCATTTTATTTTTCAGGATTCACAGATGAACAGAAAGTTCCAAAGAACAACAACATATTATAAAAAAAACAACCACCACACTTTTAATCAATTTAATGCGTCCTTAATGAATAAAAGTATTAATTTCTGTCCATTCCAGCAGGATCTTTTGCACTTATATATATATATATATATATATATAATTGTATTTTTGAGTGTGTATGTTTCTTGCAGGTATAAAAAATAAGTCAAAAAAGCTTTTTCTCCTCCTGCATAAAAACGCTGGGAAGACACCTCTTCTGCACTGCGCAACAAGACGACGATTAGGACAACTGTGCCCAACTTTACACCCCAGTAAGACTCGGTCACTAGATTAAACACATCACAGCTGTGAGATCAATCATTCCCAGCACTGACTGTGTTTATCTCAGCGTCAGAGGAAGCTGACCCCTCTGCAGGGATGCCTTATCTACTACGTTTGATCTGGGAGGTCATGTACAAGGTCATTATTACCTGAGTTCAGATTTAAAGCAACAGTTCATCATTTACTCGCCTCTGTTCGCTGTTAAACTTCTGTGTGAGAGTATTTTAGCATTCATCTGTTTGTCCTTGTTTATGTTGTTGTTCATCTGCAGCCCCGAGAGTGGGAAGAAAACTATCTTCCTGGCGGATCGACGGCGTGGTGTTCCTGGTGGACTGTGCGGATCACGAGGCGGTCTCTCAGAGTCGAGGCTGGCAGCTGCCCCGTAAGTGTGCGCTGCTTCAGACCGATCGCGGGGCAGACGCTCCTCTCTCTCTGAGCTCAGTCTCTGTGTTTGCAGGCTCTGCTGACAGACGAGACCATCTCCCGGCGTTCCCGTGCGGGTTTTGGGGAATAAGATCGACCGTGGCCGGAGGGGCCCGTGAGCGAGGTTAGACTGAGAGAGGCGTTCGGTCTGGACGGACAGACCACTGGGAAGGTCAGCGCCGGCCAGTCACAAACACTTTAACCCCTTAAATCCTTCTTCTCTATCGGATTACTATATGCATTACGGTCTTTCACAATCAAAACTTTTTATAATCTTGAAAACGTATCATTGGAAAGGTGACCCTGGAGCACAAAACCAGTCATAAGGGTCAATTTTTTGACATTGTGATGTTTTTAAATCACCTTTCCATTGATGTATGGTTTGTTAGGAGGACAATATTTGTCTGAGATACAACTATTTGAAAATCTGGAATCTGAGGGAGCAAAAAAAAAAATCACCTTTAAAGTTGTTCACATTAAGTCCTAAGCAAAGCATATTACTAATCAAAAATTAAGTTTTGATATATTTACGGTAGAAAAAATTTATAAAATATCTTCATGGAACATGATCTTTAGTTAATATCCTTATGATTTTTGGCATAAAAGAAAAATCAATAATTTTGACCCATACAATGCATTTTTGGCTATTGCTACAAATATACCCCAGAGACTTAAGACTGCTTTGTGCTCCAGGGTCACATTTGGTGGTTATTTTGTGATAGAAGTTATACTGACAGAGAAATCTAGACTTTAGTGACAGAAAAAATGCATTAAAAAAATTCAGTGGCGTTTTGATGGCACCCGGTGGCTGTTTGTGGTATAACGCTCTTTATAAAATCTCACAGAAACCAGTTTTTTCATATCAACTTCAAATTCGGAACATCACTTATTTAGATACAAGGCTTTACTTTAGAGAAAAACCTGTTATGTAAAATATTTATTTGATATCAAATATAATAAAAATCGCACAGTGCTTTTTCTTTACAGTAAATTTAAACTTTTATAACTTTTTGATTTTTTTTTTTTTTTTTTTTTAAATAATTCCACTTCTGCAATAATCTGCTAGCTGTCTTCTTTTAAAAGAGACCAACCAACCTTTCCTCTGTATTCCAAAGTGTTCATGAATTATATTAATTTAAGTTTGGATAGTGCACTTTAATGTCTATTTTAAAACACTTCTGAGGTTTTCTCTCAGTGTAACGTGAGTTTGAGGTGCCTGGTGTCTGCAGGGCGGCGTGTCTCTGAAGGAGCAGAACCTGCGTCCGCTGGAGGTCTTCATGTGCAGCGTGTTGAAGAAGCAGGGTTACGGCGAAGGCTTCCGCTGGCTCTCGCAGTACATCGACTGATTTCAGACGCTCGGATCTGTGATTAGCAGCAATAAGTACGCGGCCTGTTTCTGACACAGAATAAAACAATAAAGGTCATTCCTTGCAAATTAAAGAAAAAAAGTCAGAATTCATATAATTCACATCTCACCATTTTAACATTATCACAAAAAACATAATTCAGAGATAGTAAAGTCACCATTTTGACATTTTCTCTTAATTCTAATGGGGGTTTTTTTAAATTGAGAGAAAAAAAGTATGAATTGTGAGATTATATTTGTAATAAAAAATTGTGGGATGAGATTAAACGAGTTTACATCTCGCAAATGTTTTTTTCCACCATGGAATAAAAAAGTTAAAAGATAATTGCAACTTTTTCATAATAACGAGTTTATATCTCGCAAATGTTTTTTTCCACCATGGAATAAAAAAATAAAAATAAAATTTCAACATTAATTCCAAGAAGAGGTGAATGTCTGAAAATGTCTGAATTATAAAATATAAACTAGAAATGTGTTAGTACTGAATTAGATAACATGATATGTAAACTAGAAGATGTGCTTTAAAAAAAAAAAAAGTACAAATTGTGAGATCTCTCAGTTGTTTCTGGCATTAAATAAAAAATAAAAAGGGATACCTGCAGCTTTTCATCTCACAATTCTGACTTTTTCTTGCAATTCTGAGTGTATATCTCATAATTTTGACTTTTATTCCTCAGAATAATGAGTTTACATCTGTTTTTTTTTTTGTTATTGTTGTTTGTTTTGTTTCTACTATGGCATAAAAAAAATATAAAAGATAAATGCAACTTTTTCTCTCACATAATGACCTTTTCTCACAATTTGGACCCTTTTTCTCATAATTCTATGAAAAAGTCAGATTTGAGAGGAACAAAAATGTCTGAATTCTTAAATATAAACTCAGAAATGCAAAGTAAAAAAGTACAAATTGTAAGATATAAAGAGTCACAGTTCCCTTTTTAATTTTTTATGCCAAAACAAGCTTCCATAAATAAGAGATGTTGATTTCTGTGTATTTAGTGGATGTTTTACTGCTAGGTTTCGTCTGTATTAAAGTCCTGCAAACATGTGAAATGAGAGAAAACAACGATCAAAGTACAAGCACGTGTGATATTTCAGTTTGATCGGGGAGCTTGCACTGTTATACGTGAGTGTTGCAGTATTATTCAGCATTTTTCTGCATTATAAAGATCTGATGTGTTTGAGATGTACAGTATGTTGTAAAGTATATTCTAATGTACAGGGTTTGTGTAGATAATGTTCATATTAATGTTTGTTGATCATCAGATGAAGCTTGAGAGCACCATCATTTGTTATGTTTTTGTAAATATTGTATAACGGAGTATAAAGGTGTTTTTATTGTTCATAGCCTTGACTTGAGTGTACAGGAAACCTTCATAACAGACTGTAAACATCTATAAACTAAACACATTTTGAATATTTCTGCTGTTATTCAGTATCTTGATTTTCAAGTTCAGAAAACTTTTTAAATCATAAAATGAAATGAAAATACATACAAATCATCCAATATATAAAGATAATCATACAATAGAGAGTTCAGATAGTTCCAAACTTACTTTATCATGCATGCAGCTAATCTTGCACCTTTCCGTCCCGTAAACCTGCTTTAGTCGTGTTAGGAAGGAAAATATGTTGCTGTTTGGACTCTCATTCTGACGGCACCCACACACCACAGAACACAATGCCTAAAAAACATACAGCACTACCACATCTACAAAAACCATAAAAAAAAAAAAACTCATCCTGATCTCGGAAGATCTGAGAATGAGCACATTTTCTGCAAAAAAAGAGATTTTTTACAAGTATGATAAAAGCAGATGACCAACACATGAGATCTGAGAGATACATTTCTGTAAATTGTCTGTAAACTCATATTCGATACTGTTATGACACTTTTTGGAGCTTTACAGACATAAACTGTCTTTATATAGAAAGCATATGGATTTTTTTCAGAATGCCTCTTTTTGTGTTTCACTGAAGCAATAGTCATGTGTTTGGAACCACGTTCCCTTGTTACACATTACATGTTCTTTTAGCAATAACAGTAACAATTAACCCTAAACATATAGTAAGTACGTGTTAATTAATATTACTCAGTATTCAGTAAACCGTAACAAAGACACCTTAGAATAAAGTATAATCTAGAATTCTCATCATTGGCTGAAATGTTGCTTGAAACGGTTTTAAATCATGTTCAGTAGGCTGCAGGGGGCAGCAGAGATCTTTCAGTCACAGTGTGCTTACAAGACACTCAAAATGATCCAACAGCTTAAATCTACACTTAAATCTGGTGAAAATCGTGACCGTGAGCAGAAATGAAGAGTGTGTGTTCGCTCAGACTTGCTACAGATGTGTGTTTACGCCTCGGGTTTTAATAAAACACTGTCTGAATCTGTAAACTGGTTAAAGCACACAACTGCACGTGTGTGAATGTTCGAGTGTCTGAAACGCTTGCGTTATGCTGAAAGCCTTCTGATTTCTTCTGCCTGATTTAATAACTATAATAAACATACTGCAGCTCAAACAGCAACGCCGAGGTCGTGGGTTCGAATGCATGAACTAAAATGTATAGTGTTTGAAATAAAACACATTCCTAATGTAATGCAAGTCACTTTGGAGAAATGCATTTACCAAATACTGCATAAATGTAAATGCATCGCATGTATATACTGTGCACAGCAGTGTTCATTCAGTGTCATTGATATACTGTTATAGTTTTTAATATTTTGAATTAGTTTTTATGTTTATGCTGTGCTATTATTTTTTAAATTTTAGTTAAGGTTGTCGTGATTTTGTAACTATTATTAATTTGTATTAATATTTTGGATTTGTTTTATTTTTATACATTGTTTTTGTTTCAAAGTTGTAGTAATTTAATACCTTATCTTTGTTATTTAGTAATCATAGTTTTTTTTAGTAATAGTAGATTAGTAACTATTATAGTTTTATGGTTTTTATGAATATTTTAAATTAGTTTTAACTTTTATACTTTTTAATTTAATTTAATTTTAGCTAAAGCTGTAGTAATTTTATAACACTTATGGTTTTTATTAATTTAGCAATTATAGTTTTTTTAATAACAGTACTTTAGCAACTATTATCGTTTTATGAATATTTAAATTGGTTTTCATTTCTATACTTTGTTTTTGTTTTATTTTAGTTAAAACTGTAGTAATTGTAAAACTTATTTTTATCAATTTAGTCATTATTAGTTTTTTTAATAACAGTAATTTAGCGACTATTATTATTTTTATGAATATTTAAATTTCTGTACTTAGTTTTTTTAATTTAATTTAATTTTAGTTAAAGTTGTATAATTTAATAACTCTTGTTTCTAATTTAATAATTATTAGTTTTTTAGGAATAGCAATTTAGTAACTATTATAGTTTATATTAATATATTAAATTTGTTTTTATTTTTATAATTTTTATTTTATTTGTAGCATTTTAGCAACATCACTTTTTATTACATTAATAATTATACTTTTTTATTAATAGTAATTTAATAAATATTACAGTTTTTATTAATATTTTATTTAAATTTGTTTTCATTTTTATACTTTTTATTAAATTTTTAGTGAAAGTTTCAGTAACTTTTAGTTTACTCTTATTGTTTTTATTAAAGTAATTTAGCAAATATTATCTTACTAAAGAAAATTAGAAACCAATACCTTTTTTATAAATAATTTAACTCTATATAAATTTTTATAATCAAATAAACCTAATTTTAAATATTTTATAATTATAAAAACTCGATTTTAGTAATTATTTGTTTTTTTAGGAATAGCATTTTAGTAATTATTACAGTTTATATTAATATATTAAATTTGTTTTATTTTTCTTATTTTTATTTTATTTTTAGTTAAACTTTTAGTAAATTAATAACTTGTTGCTTTTTATTATTTTAATAATTATTCATTCATTCATTCAAACCTTTATTTAACCAGGATAAAAAACTCTGAGATTAAAAATCTCTTTTACAAGAGTGTCCTGGCAAGTGGCAGCAGCGTGGTACAAATACAAAGACAATAAGTAAATACAAAAACACACTTTCACTCATCATATTCAAACAACAATATATATATATAATATATATATAATATGTCAACCTGGGGTCCTAAATCAATTTAAAAACAATGACAGACAGAGTTGCCCCTTCTGCACAAGATCCATTAACAAGCCTTTAAAAGAATAAAGTGAGACCAACTCCTTCAACTGTAGTTCATTCTGAAGCTGATTCCATGCAGATGGTGCTGCAAAATTAAAAGCCTTTTTGCCAAAGTCAGTGCAGACTTTAGGGACTGTCAATATTACAGTTCCTGCGAACGCAAGTAATATGTTCCTACAGACCTCGGGAGGATGTAAGCATTCAGATAAGGAGGAAGTAGTCCTAATACTGCTTTATAAATAAAAAGATGCCAATGCATCCAACGTCTAATGGAGAGAGAGAACCACTCGACCCGATTATACTTTTTTACTAATAGTAATTTAGAAAATATTAGTTTTTATTTATATTTTATTTAAATTTGTTTTCATTTTTATACTTTTTATTTATATTTTAGTGAAAGTTTTAGTGATTTTTTTGTAATAAAAAAAAAACATAATAACCCTGTTGCATTGCATGCACAGATGATCAACTCAACTCCATCCATTTCTAGTGAAACAGAAACATCATCACATTCTGCATAATATTTTTGATGCATTAATGAGCACAAATGCTCTGATTCTCACATATTCGCACGACCCAGGATCTTTGGCTTCACAGCAGTGTTTTCAGAGACTCTGTATATTAATTCTGTTCACTGCAGCGCTGCCTGATATTGATTTTCAGACTCTTTCTCAAACTCAGTCAATGAACGCACCACATCATGAGATATCTGAGAGTTTCTCAAGACGTCTGGAACATCAAATACATCCTTACACACGAACACAGCTGATTATGTATCAGAGACACACTCAATTATTTACAACATTTTATTTCACAACATCTCAACATCACGCTTTTATCCGACAGAGAAAGAGCTTTCTGTTGTAAACTATCATGCAAAATGAAAAATAAAGCAGTTCAAATAGCCGAGAACATTTACATAATCAATAACTCATCACGTTTCGTTTTTGTTTTAGCATCTGCACCTGACCTTGCAAATCAAATTTTGTGATTATGAAAAAAAAGACACAAATATACTTGTGTTTTGCATTTTTTAAATCTTACTTTGTGTAAGAATGTAAATTTGTGGATTTGCAAATCATATAGAGCTGAAACAACTAATCGATTTAATCGATTAAAATCGATTATTAAAATAGTTGTCAACTAATTTAGTAATCGATTCGTTGCTAAATAATTTTTATTTGCCGTAAGCGGCTCATTTCGTGCATATTTTAAATCTGCGGTGACCAAAGTGTGGCAGTAAATGAGCCACCGGAGGTTTTACTCAGCCAGTACAACAGGAGAAGTAGCGACTAGCCAATAGCTGGCCTCGTTTTATGTCACGTGCTTCCCGCACAGCGTCTCTGCATCATTCAGCGTGATGGGTGAGGCAGGCGGCAGTGGAGTAAAGCTCGAGAAAGAAAAAGAAAAAAAACGCGGAAGATAAAAAACTAATCGAACGAAGTCATCCAAAGTGTGGGAGCACTTTACTTTGAGCCTTCCAAAAAAGAAGAGTAACCTGTAAACTGCGGCTGTTTTCTGCGGCAGGAAACATATCCTCTAAAAAGAGAGCAAGCCTAACTTTTTAAGCCCTGAACATTTGGGACATGTTGACCTTTTTGCACTGCAATGCAAAGTTTTTTCTCAAATAATGAGTGAATAGGTGTTCTGCATCATTTACCACAGGTAGTCGAATTCCTGTCAGTTCAGGCATAAGCTGTTTTGTTAACATTTTATCGCTTTATTACATTTTTGAATTTTGCACTGTTAAAAGGACCACTACATATTTAAATCCGATGAAAATCACAGTGTGCAGACTTTTATTTGTGGCAGATTCTGCAGTACAATGTTGTTTGCAAATGTTTTAGTCGTAAAGCTGATAACATTGCTTTTTACAATTAACATTTAAAGCTTTTGTCGTTTACCAGTTTCATAATTCAGTTATGCAGCCTAATTATGACTGACTGAGAGAGGTTAATCTTTAAATGTATTTGAAATGCACTTTTTTTCTAAGTATTCACTGCACTTTTTTACACAGCAGGTTTTTTGTGTGTGTCCAATTTTTTTTCTGGACAACCTTCTGATGGATTTTACTTTAAATTTTACTTTAAAATGTGAGAAGAGAAGAAGAATCAGAAAGATTCCATTCAGGTTTCATGCCATTGGCACTTTATTCGAAGGATTGTTTACAGTTTCACAGCATAAGCTATAATGCTGTTTCCCAGGTATAAGCTGTGTGTTTACAGGAAAAAAAAAATAATAAAATGCAATTTACTGCAATTTTATTCTGTTTTATTCTTATTCTTTGTGAAAATATGTTCTGAAAGTGATTCCTTATAAGCTTGTTCGAGATGTTAAACTACTTTAGGAGCCCTAAGGACTGCCATGGTGAAAACATTACTTGAAACCTCCTTGTGAAATTTGCTAGAGTATGTATGGGTCAGTTTTTTGATTGCAGAAGAGTTCGACAAAGGATAACTAACACATAATA
>NC_056583.1:25890323-25907823 GCF_018340385.1 Cyprinus carpio
CATATAGACTCAGAAAACTCACTTATGATGGATAAAGCAGTATTTGATGTTCATCTTGTATTGTTTTTGCATAATTCTATTAGCGAATCACTTCCAGCAGGTGTAGTTCACATTAGTGAATTCCTCCTTATGTTCAGAAATTATCCAAGGATTAATAAACGCTACTGTCTCCTTATAAATGTTACAGGAATGATGCTTTAAATAAAGCAGATTTACAACCTCATCAAGCATTTTTATGGAAAATCTGTCTCTTCTATCAGTCTTTCATTCTATAGAAAAATAACTAAAGGTCCTGACCTCGGGCTTTTCATGTTTTCTCCCTGTTCTGTCAATCTAACAAATGTAACCAAAATTACCGCGGTATTATCCTGGTGTTTTCTGGAAATACTACAACAGTACACTGGAATGTACACTCAACTATTTCAAATGAGTTATTTATTTCAGCTAGTTACCAAAACAACATTTAAAAAAAAAAAAAAATTACACTATTTTTTTTTTATGTAATACTTATTTCATTTTGTTTTGGTTAATTTGAATTTTATTTTTTTTATTTAATTATATTTTATTTAAATACATTTATTTCTGTTTTAATTTTATTAAATTGCTTTACTAATTAAAATGTCATTACTTTTTTTATCTTATATTTATATTTTATTTATGTCTTATTTCAATTACTGAAAATGACACTTTCATGGAGAACAGAAATCCTGAATCTCTTTTCATATCTCAGCACTGATTATGAATAATTCAAAACTAGACTGGAGGAGAGAGGAAGGAGGGATGGATGCCATCTGTTTTCTGTGTGATGATAAACCGATAAACAAGAGCACAAACAAACAGCTACAGGCCAAAGACAGAACAACACGACACTAACATCTCTTCCCAAGAAAAAACATGTTTTCATACAAATATGAGCGATGACACTACATCTGATGATTCCTCAGATTAATAACTCATAAACAAACCGCGAACCTGACAAGATATTTCTGCTCTGTTCTGCAGAAAAACATCACGTATTATCACGCTGTTGTCGTTTGTCTCTTTCTATTTTTTTTATATTATTCTTTGAAGTACACTAGAATGTAAATACTGGATACATTTATAAATCAAAACTCTTGAAGATTACATTGATGAAATGTTTAATTAACCAGTTATTTAAGTTTAAATTTTGAGTTTAAGTAATTGTGCTTTTGTCTTTACTAGTTTTATTTTAATATTTCTATTTAGCTTTATTTAAATTTTATTTTTATTCTTATTTCAGCTAGTTACCCAGGCAAAATTCTTATTTACTTTTTAAAAATGTTTTTTTAAGTGTAAGTTTTTCATTTAATATTTAGATTGTATTCTATTTATTAACTATTTATCATTTATTATAAAATGTGGAATATTATTTATTAACATTTTAAATAAAAACTTATTATTTATATATAGGATTTCTTAAACTTTACTATCTACTTAAAATAATTTAATAAAAATTACATTCATATACAAGCATTTTTCAGCTGAAATATATGTATATATATCTGGAAAATACATATATATATATATATATACACTACAGAAAATGTTGGTCTTTTCCAGAATTGGAAATCACAGTTTAAAAATTGCACATTTTGCATGAATGTGAAACCCTGGCATGCACATTAAAGTACTGTAATGTGATCTGACTGTACACTCTCTCTCTCACACACACACACACACACAGTCTCTCCATCATCACGGCTCTGCTGTGGGTTATTATTACGGTCAAACCCCGTGAGGTGAGTAATGCCTGTGATTTCTCTCTGACCGTCGCTCTCGCCTCGAAGCTGCGCCGGAGGTGTTTCCATAGAAACGTGAGCGCTGCAATTCCTGCGCTATGATTTGTAGCACACTTAAAAGCTTCACAGATTTATGAGAGCAGCCTCAGTGAGAGCCACAGAGAAAGAGGTGTAACGAAGGTGTTTGATTTAACACAGGCAACTACCCATCCGTCCACATTTACTCGTATTTTTGACATTTTTATCTCATTCTGATTCCTAAAGGCTCACAATGACAACTAGAGATGATTAGATCTTCATATCCCAAGGTAAAAAGATATGTTGAGAGTTTTATTCACATAACATGGGCTGCACAAACATGCTTGCTGTGATCAAATGATTAAGGCTTTTAGTTCACCGCTCCGTCAGTGGTTTGTCACTGAATGAATCAGCTTTGACCGAATCAAAAGAATCAATGATTTAATGACTCAATCATAAAGACAGTAACTTGGTTTAGTTTCTAAATGAATCAGCCGTTTGAAGGAATCAAGTGAGACAATGAATCAGTGACTCATTCATAAAGACAGTAACTTGGTTTAGTTTCTGAATGTACACACTTAAAGACATTCTGAATGAATCAGCTGTTTGAATGAATCAAGTGAGACAATGATTCAGCGACTCATTCATAAAGACAGTAACTTGGCTTAGTTTCTAAACGAATCAGCCGTTTGAACGAATCAAGTGAGACAATGAATCAGTGACTCATTCATAAAGATACACACTTTCTTCATTTCTGAATGAATCAGCTGTTTGAACGAAACAAGTGAGAATGATTCAGCGACTCATTCATAAAGACAGTAACTTGGCTTAGTTTCTGAACGAATCAGTTGTTTGAACGAATTAAGTGAGACAATGATTCAGCGACTCATTCATATTGACAGTCACTTATTTTGTTACTAAATGAATCAGACGCTTGAACAAATCAAGTGAGACAATGATTCAGTGACTCATTCATACTGACAGTCACTTGCTTTATTTCTGAATGAATCAGCTGTTTGAACGAATCAAGTGAGACAATGATTCAGTGACTCATTCATAAAGACAATAACTTGGTTTAGTTTCTGAACGAATCAGTTGTTTGAACGAATCAAGTGAGACAATGATTCAGTGACTCATTCATACTGACAGTCACTTGCTTTATTTCTGAATGAATCAGCTGTTTGAACGAATCAAGTGAGACAATGATTCAGTGATTCATTCATAAAGACAGTAACTTGGTTTAGTTTCTGAACGAATCAGTTGTTTGAACGAATCAAGTGAGACAATGATTCAGTGACTCATTCATACTGACAGTCACTTGCTTTATTTCTGAATGAATCAACTGTTTGAACGAATCAGTTGAATGAATGATTCAATGACCCAGTGTCTCACTGCCTCCTACTGGAATTTTTTTTTGTTGCTGTTCCATATTTAGAGAATCATTTCTTTTATATATATATGTCATATTTAATAAATTTTTTTGCTGAATCAAAAAAAAAAATCTTTTTTTAAAGCTACTTTTTTTATGAATATTCAATGCTTTATTCAACACTATAATGACTTTAAATGATCTTTTGGTGTAATTTCTCAGTCCAGATTAATCAATGTAGACATTTGAATCACTTGGCAGCTCTAGTTGAAACACTACAACACTAGAGCCAACCATAAATCAGTTCTTTTGACCAGAGGGAGCTGCTGAATTAAATTATGCAAAGCTGCTTCTGTAAAAACCTCAAGATCCCTTTTTCACCGCTTTTAATCTGCGCTCTCAAACAGAAGCCCTTTCTGATCCACGATCTGATGTGAGTTGAGTCCCGCCGGCCCTTTAATTACTGCCACGTTAGACGGGATTTCAGACAGACATGTAGAATTGTCTGCAGGTCGTTAAGTCAATATGACAACACTAGTTTAGAGTCACTGGCCAGCAGCAGAAAGACACATTCTCCAATAACAGAGCTTTTAGGAGTTCAATATAGGCGTGAAATATTCACTGTAAGCAGACGCGATTACACACGCATTCAAACAGGGCAGACAAATCCAAATGTCTGGGGATAAATATGAAAAATGCAGCCACCAGAAGCAAATCATCATATTAGAATGATTTCTGAAGATCATGTGACACTGAAGACTGGAGTAATGATGCTGAAAATACAGCTGCACATCACAGAAATAAGTTACACTTTAACACATATTCACATAGAAAGCAGTTTTTTCAAATACAAAAAATAACTCACAATACTACATCTCATACACAAAAACAAATACAGAAATAAATACAAAAATAGACATCATAAAAAAAACATTATAAAAAAACATTAAAAATCTTATATTATTATAGTAAATTAAACCTAAAAATAAAAACATAAATAATGTTTCATTACTTAGAATAAACAAACTGAAATAATATAAAATATAAAAGAAAACAAAAATATATATATTTTTTACTTTTAACTGCATTAAAATTGAATTTTTTTTTTTAATTAAAAACTACGTACATATATAAAAAAAATACAAAAACAACAAAATTACTAAAACTAAAAATTAAGATTAAAACAGAATATATATAAATATATATAAAACACTAATAATCATTCTCAAAGTTCATTTTAATGTTTTAAAGACTTTATCATTACTTATGGTCATGTCTCCCCAAAATTATAAAAAATAAATAAATAAATAAATAAATAAATAAATAAATAAAATATATATTTTAAGCTTATTTTTAGTACCATCAATAACTGTTTTTGCATTATAATATTTTCATGACGATTTTCTCATTATTGCAATGTGAATGTGAATTAAAAAAAATGTAGTAAAATCTTGCTTCAAATCATCTTAAAGACATTACAAAAGTGATATATAGAGTATTTAGTTAATTATTATAAAAATAAAATAAGTATAAATACATAAGATTCATTTAGGCTTCATTTTCTCTGAGCAAAATATTATTTCTTTTTTTTCACTGATTTTGATGTGACGTGTCTTTGTGTTACTCACTTTCATCAGAAGCCTGCGGACCTTCCAGCGTACGGATGTAGTCATCCTGAAGAGAAACAGGAGAGAGAAATCATTATAATAAAACATGACACAAAATAAAATCAGGTATTCTATCCTGATCTAGAGCGGAAGGTTGAAATGTTCCTTTGTTATACACAATATTTACTCACAGTTCAGTCAGTGAATATGAATCAGTTGCAGATGTTTGATTAGTGTTACTGGTTTGAACGGACTGATTATGAGTCGGGCCCCCGAGGGCCTCCCGTGAAACACAGACGTCACACAAACACATTTACCAACCTCCACTTCCTTCAGCGGCGTGAAGCGGAAAGCAGGAATGAAGAAAGACAGAGAGAGAAAATGAGATTTAAATTTAGAAACACATGAAAGAGGACGTCTCTGCGCTTTGCTTTAATTGTCATCTATTAATATGATCTGAATATGAGCCGAGGATTTCACGCAGCAGACAAGAGTCTCCGGGAATTACTGCAGCTCACTGTTTTTAAAAGATACAGATTGAGCAAGGACTGCCAGAACAATTTATAGTGTTTTTTTTACCAAGGCAATAATATGTTCAGAAAAGCTTGTGTTCAAGTAACAAAAAAAAAAAGTCTGAAAAAAGATCTTCAATTTTGCTTTCTTTGTCCATCTGCAACTCTGAACTCAGACAAATAAAATAAAATAAAATAAAATAAAATAAAATAAAATAAAATAAAAAATAAAAAAAATAAAATAAAAAAAATAAAATAAAATAAAATAAAATAAAATAAAATAAAATAAAATAAAATAAACCGTAACAAAACTTACAATATTTCAAGGAATAGTTTAATAAAAAATACATTCTGACATTACTCCTTATCAGAAATAATTATTTATCATAAATAAAATATAATGTTATGGAAAAAAAGATCTTTAACTTTGCCTCTCTGTTCATCTGCAAGTCAGTCAAAATTAATAATAAAAAAAATAATAATAATAATAATAAAAAATACATTGTGACAATACTCCGTCCTTATTAGAAATAATTATTTATCATAAATAAAATAAAATGTTTCAATTATAATAATAAATAATAGGGTTATATTTTTTAATAGGGTTATATTTATTATAATAGTAAATAATATATAGAATTAATTAAAAAATTACAGTGAGACCAGGACTTAGAAAAGCTCTTTAGGAAGGTTTTTGTAGAAAGGCTCTCAGTCCCGCTGCAGATGCACGGGTTTTTTTTGTAATGCATGAAAGCTGGAAGACTGTAGACGTGTAAGACACAAGTTTGTCCTTCAGACTGAATCAGAAGCTGAAGAGCGAACAGAGAACGTGTCATCAGACACAAAGAGACCGACAGCAGCTCGGCTTCAGCGCAGCTTCTCATTATAACGTTGTCGAGCTCCTGGAGCGAATCCTGTTGGGAAGCTCTCCAATGAAATCTGCACGCTTCACGCTGCGCCGGCGCTGCACACACGCATACTAACTAAACCCACATTCTGCCAACACAATCAATCTGTGATTCTGCAGCGTTTAGCAGCCGCACTGTTCAATTAGAGGAAGACAAAGCCCTGAAGAATGAACCAAACGTAAAACAAACCAAAAACAGTCCATCAATGAGGGGTTTTCAGTGGCTGCTGCCGATACTGATGTCCACAAGATGCCCAAATATCTGCTGATTAGTCAGCCAAGTTTAGCTGGTTAGCAGGACTCAGTTAGTTGCTGCTGGTAGATGCTATAACTACATCATTATGTGAGTAAAAAGCTGCTTTTTTTATTGACAGCCATTCAAAAACAGTTTATTCTGGCTAAAATTACTTTTTTACAACATAAAATATTAGATTAAATTAGATTATATTATATTAGATGTGTAAAATGTATTTTAACTTGTCTGCTGTGTTTCACAATTCACAAAAAAAAAAAAAAAAAAAAAAAATTACACCTAAATTTTATATGTAAGCATTCGAATTGCATATAAAATTTGGATTACACAGTTTGAAAATAATAATATATGTTATCAGAAAAGCTCATGTTCAAGTAAGAATAAAAGAGACTGCCTCTTACTTTGAGAAACTCAAAAATAAAATAAAATAAAATAAAATAAAATAAAATAAAATAAAATAAAATAAAATAAAATAAAATAAAAAATTAAGTTAAATTAAAAAAACAATACTTTAAGGAATTGTACAATCAGAAATTACCATTCTGCCATTATTAACTCATTATTATATCCTCTAAACTATTAAAATGACAAAAATGCATGACAAAATTACTAAAACAATAACAAAAAAAAAAAACATTAAATAGAGGATTCACAAAAGAATATTAAATATAATAAACACCATCTACAATACTACATAATTAATAAATAGCAATATTATTGCAGTATATATAAAATTAAGATAAAAAAAACATAGAAATCAGAAATAACAAAAAATAAATAAAAAAAAAAAAAAAAACAATCTGATACTGTATTTAAGCTACCTGTATATCATCCAGCCCTGGATTCTCCTAATGATGTCATGTGACACCAACACATCTGCTGTTTGTTACAATGTTTCACATTCTCTTTATTTCTGTTTATTTCTAGGAAACACTGACTGTTCTCGTCCAACACTTTCCCTTCAATAACAACCATTAAACTAAATCTGCTCCCAGGAGGTTCATCATTAAAACCAGAACAAAGACTTCTTCTAAAACATTTTTATCTGAGAGTAACGTGTCTTTACCTCGAACACATAAAGCACAAAGACTTCCCTCACCCGCTGCGTCAGAGGAGACCTGAATTTAAAAGACTTCCAGGAGAAAAGAGGAAGCGCTCCGTTACTAGGTTTGATATTCTGAAGCCACGGGTTCACGTCAGGCGTGATTTATGATTCTTCAAAATACACAATACCTGGAGATCCGTCGGTGTCTCACGACTTCAGTCTGAGATCATATCACCGCCTTAAATTATTCCCAGCTATCTGAAAGCTGATCTGACGCCCGAGAGGGTTTCAAATGAAGACTTTCAGATCTGAACACTACACAAAATGCTTCACCTCATGAGACACTGCTCACAGAAACCCACAAGAAAGGATTTCGCTGTCAAAAGAACAGCGTCTCGGTCCAGTGGAAAGACTAAATAATCCACCGCATGTTGACATCCCATCAGATCTGACTTACAACAAATCAAAAAACTCCTTTACTCTGAGAAGTGAACGTCTCAGTGCAAGTCTGTTAAAGTTAAACTACTGACATGTTTATATCCTTCTACCTGAATATAACACTGTTCTAATGGAGAGAATACTGAGGTTTGCAACCAACTTGCTGAAAATATCCTCACTCTCAGGTCATCCAAGATTAGGATGAGTTTGTTTCTTCATCAGGTTTGTAGAAATGCAGCACTGCATCAGTGTCTCAGCAATGGATGCTCTGCAGTGAATGGGTGCCGTCAGAATGAGAGTCCTAACAGCTGATAAAAACATCACAATAATCCACAAGTAATCAACAGCACTCCAGTCCATCAGTTAACATCTTGAGAAGACAAAAGATGAAACACATCCAGCATTAAGACGTTTTTAACTCAAATACATAGAGTTCATAATCCATAATAACACTTCCTCCAGTGAAAAAGTGTTCTGGTGTGAATCAGGAGAGAAATCTGCACAGATCAAGCAGCGTTTAAAACAGCTCTAAAAAAATATGTGTCTGGATTTTGATGTGAGAGACAACAGCAGATGCACTTTTTCACTGGAGGAAGAGTTATTATGGATTATAGACTCTATGTATTTGAGTTAAAAACATCTTAATGCTGGATGTGTTTCATCTTTTGTCTTCTCCATATGTTCACTGATGGACTGGAGTGCTGTGGATTATTTGTGGATTATTGTGATGTTTTTTATCAGCTGTTTGGAACTCTCATTCTGACGGCACCCATTCACTGCAGAGCATCCATTGCTGAGACACTGATGCAGTGCTACATTTCTACAAACCCTGATAATAAACAAACACAACCTGATATCAAGTAAATTTAAGAAATTGCAAATTATTTCCACAAATATCCCTTAAAGCAACACAACCAACACACAACAATAACGCATAACTACAAACATCCATTTCTAGAAATATCAGATTTCTGCATAAATATTAACAACCTTACACAAAAAATACACATACATATACACACACACACACACACACACACACAAACACACACACACACACACACAAACACATATATATATATAAATCTGGCTGTTCAAAAGCAAAGCTGTTTCTTGCATATACATGAATCCGAGAGTGTGTCTGACATTATGCTAATGTGTGTTGACAAACTAATGTGGATCATAGTGCGTATGTTTACTATCCATTGCTTACTAAATGGTGCATTTCAGCTAACAATAACCCGTCTCTACGCACGAACATAATAAAAATCAACAGGCACAGTGAGAGGAACAGACCACTGAAGTGAGTGCTGTTTGCACAATAAAACTCAATAGAAACTGCATATATAGGCTGTAAAGAAAAAAACATTTCAAAGTGTAAATAAAACAGATTATTGGAGTACATTTTATTAGAAAATACGGCAACCCTTAACAATAAGGTCTCATTTGTAAACTAGTTAAGGCATCAACTAACATTAACTAATAATGAAATAATATATATATATAATATAGTCAGCATTTATTAACATGTGTTAATGTTAGTTAATAATAATAAATAAACTATCAAAATCTCAATAACATAACTTTTTATGACATTAAAAGTGCATCACTGTGTGTTACTTGCCATTTCTTTTTAATTAGGAGAATTTAAATGATTTTAATTTCAATTAATTGTGAAATTTACTATCAATATCTGAGTGAATATTGATTTTAAACCATTTTCTTTGGTGTAATTTATTTTTTTATTTTTTTAAAGTAGCAAAACTAGAAAAAAGCCCAAAGTTGTAAAAAGTCAGCGTGAAATTAAAACTCATCCTATTAATTTTCTAAACTCACGTTTCTGGACGTACTGTGAATGATTCATCAATGCACCAAATAAAAACTAAAAAATACCATGCATTTATATGAAATAACATCTCAACCTATTTCACCCTTACAGAACTTTCTTTTTTGACTGACATCATAAATTCATCTTACTTTGCAACCACGTCTCATACAGACACTTTTCATTGTCCAACCAAACCCTGACAGAAGCATCAGTTTAACATTATTTGATTGAACACATTTTTACAACAGGCATAAAATGTGCATAAAAATATAATGCTTTAGTGTACATCATCTACACTATCTTCTGAAACCGGGAAGCAACGTCCTTTAACCTGCATCAGTGCAGAAAAACATGTGGGCAGTGGAGGACAGATGCATCGGCCACATCGCCCTGAGCGAGAGCAATTACCCACAATCCCCTGCTGTCTGACTGCAAGTATATGCAGAAGGACAAACACGTCTTGCGGCTCAACTCCTCAATGTCGTGCTGGTTTTATACAGCATTTCTGAGAGCAACACAAGGTTCAAAGACCAAATACAAAACTAAAAATTAAACACCATCATAACAGAAACATCATAAACAATTAAACACAAACAAAACACCAAAACACAACACAATTACATCCAAAATAAAAAAAATACCACAACCTTCATGCTGTAGATCTCATGAGCACACGAGTCGGGCTCTGAATAAATAAAAAGCAGTCAGTTTGACAGCAAAATATGAATCACTAAATAAAAGAGCACAGAGAATGTCACTATTTCTGAACGTAAATCACAATTATTTTGTGTTACAGGGTTTCACATGCATTCTAAATCTTTTGTTGTTTATTTATTAGTTACATACAATTGCATTGCATTATATGTTTGGATCATTTTAATCTCATTTTACCGAGACAGATTACTGGAGATATAGAGCGACAAATGATATTTATAGCATTTTATGTCAGTATCTGCTCTATTGTTGTAAATCTCTCATTGATTTACATTATAAGCATCAAAAATGTATCATATAGATATCAGCATCTGCACCAAATTACATTTTTTATTTTAAAATTGAGCTGTTTTCCCCCCATATTCTCATTATATTAGACTATATGAGCCATAAAAGCCAGAAGATTAATTTTTTTTTTAAATGTATTTGTTGGACTATTTATTATTTCATGTGTCAGGATTTATGTCAGCATTAATAAAATCAAATGTTGCATCTGTTAACATTATTTAATGAACCTGAGCTCTTTTTATCAACTAATGTTAACAAAAATTAATAAACACTGTTTAAATGTATTGCTAGTTGATGCATGCATTTGGACCTTATTATAAAGTGAGTGATACCATTAAAACACTAGCAACACTTGAGACATCTCTATGGTTGCCATAACAACTAAAAGATAAGACCATCCACTATCTCTGACAGCAACAAGATTTCTGTTCTTTTGTGTATAATGTGTCCTGAATGAAAAATAAACCCCCAGTTACCAGTAAAGGTGTTTTACATGCACAAGACATTTGCATAATTCCCAGAAAAGCTCAAGCCACACCCACTTCCTGAACCGCTTACCATATATGGGCAGAATGTAAGCCAGGGTCATTTTTAAGCCTTTTCTCTTTCATATTCCACAACAGTTAAAGTGGCTATTAAAATAGCTCTTTCGATTCTTAAGTTGGAATCTGAATTGTTCACAACACACGACAATTTACAGATCTATAAACCTTTAAAAACTTTCAAACAAGCCTTTGCCAAGCCAACATTCAAAGATTATATTGTCAAACGTTTCTAGTTAAACAAATACAATGAATTTCTTTGATTTTCAATTCTATTTAACCTGCTTACATTCCAATTCAAAATGCAATTTTCTTGTTTGTTACATTTATATTTATTCATTTCGGAGATGCTTTTATACAAAGAGACTTACGGATGAGTATTATTATTAACACAGATGATTCATCCATGGTTTCTGCAGGTAAATGCAAGACTTAATATAAGACCAAAAGAAAACTTAAAGAAAGAATTGAAAGGACCACATTGTGTCAGTCTGGTTTCTAAATGATGCAATGCTTCAAAGTTTAATAACACTACCGTCAACAGACATGCATTACTTTTTAATTAATTTTACAAAATATGAAAACAACATTTATGTATCTTCTGATCTCACTGCAAAAACGTGCTGTTCTTCCTCAGCATTTGTGTCTTGTTTTACAGTAAAAATGTTTATAGATTCTAAAATCAAGATACATTTACTTCAGAAACAAAATTACAAAATAAGAAGTCTTGTTTTATGAGAAACTGTTCAAAATGAAGTGTTTATAATTAAAACGAGAACAAATATCTGTAAATGTGGAATGAAAACTTTTCTCTTTGGATTTAGTCTTTAGATCTTTCTGAGCCCATTTGTTCTTGTATTAATCATAAACTTAATCATAACAAATTTTAAACATTTGTACTGGAAAACAAAAGGAGGAATATATTCATTTTTTGCAGTGCATGCAACATTTAATATAATGACTTTATGAATTTAAGACTTTCTGTTCTGTCTCAAAACCTTTTTAGGCCAGTTGTGGAACGGCGAATTAAGACTCTTTAAGACCAGCAGAAAGCCTGTCATTTTAATTAAATACGAAATGATGTTCATCATCATCCAATCAATTGCATCGAAGTAAATTTAAACCCTCTTTACAAACAAAATCGCCTAAATCGATTATAATATCTAGTATTTACACCATGAATTAAACAGTTGCAGGCATCAAAACACCCTTCAGCTAATTTATTCACAGCAGTGCAACAAATCATTCTCAGCATATTCCTCATATTTTTCTGCGAAACAACCATCTGTGCAAGACGCTGCATTATCAGTCAAGACATCTGTCTGAAACACGGCTGCAAGACAACACGATTCTTCTGAGCATAACTGATCGTGAGTCTCAGGAGGAGTGCTGTCTGTTATTAATAACAATGATGCCGCGCTGCAGAGCTATTAATCAATCACTGCTTCAGTGCACAGATATTACTCAGTCTGTGCCGTAACATTTGAGTGACGCTTCCCTGCAGCTAACTGTGCAGGAATCTGTTCTGAAGTTTGAGATTTGCATCGTATTCGTGACAGAAGCATCAGCTGCTTACGGAGTCGACTCTCTCAGAGTTTCAAACAGATTTGAAAACACTGTTGCATTTCTAGTGTAGTATAATATATTATAGTATAGTACACAAGGTCCAAAAATAACATAATGTAACAAAATGACAGCATTAAACAACAAAATCCATAATCCATAATAACACTTCCTGCAGTGAAAAAGTGCATCTGCTGTTGTCTCTCACATCAGAATCCAGACACATATTTGTTTAGAGCTGTTTAAACGCTGCTTGATCTGTGCAGATTTCTCTCCTGATTCACACCAGAACACTTTTTTCACCGGAGGAAGTGTTATTATGGATTATAGACTCTATGTATTTGAGTTAAAAACATCTTAATGCTGGATTTGTTTCATCTTTTGTCTTCTCCAGATGTTCACTGATGGACTGGACTGTTGTGGATTACTTGTGGATTATTGTGATGTTTTTATCAGCTGTTTAGACTCTCATTCTGACGGCACCCATTCACTGCAGAGCATCCATTGCTGAGACACTGATGCAATGCTACATTTCTACAAACCTGATGAAGAAACAAACTCATCCTAATCTTGGATGATCTGAAGGTGAGCACATTTACAGATTCGTTTCCTACTTTCTTTAGGTTCTATAGATTCAAATGGTGCGTTCTGAATCCGCTGCAAATCTGACAAAATTACCCACAAACCAGAATAAGACATTAAAATCTGTAGTTTGTCAATGACAGAACCATAACCCAGTCCTCCGGTTAACAAATCACACCGCTGCTAATCTGATGAGGTTACCCGCAGCCCAAACCAAAACTCTTGCTCTAAACACACTCACACACACACACACACACACAGTCTCCGATCACCTGAGTCAGTCCTGCACTGACGGACGGTTCCCAAGGTGTCTTTCTCTCAAATAAACAAACACAAAACACACGATGTCTGTCTCTGTAGCGCTAACTCATCCAGACAGCAGCACCTCGGGGAGCAGACGAGACTTCAGCTGTCCTTTCTCACCAGCTCTCTCTCTCTCTCTCTCTCTCTCTAAAAATCAATAGTTTTTAATGCTACATCAGCATTTAGTCACCACAACACTATTTATGTACAATTTGAAATATGGATGAATCTGTTCTAATAGACAAAAAAGTAACATTTAAAGTCTTTAATTAGTGCATGAGTAATTTAATCAGATTTAATTAAGTAAAAATATGTGGGTCGATGTTTCAAATCAATATATTGTGCATCTAATCGAAGACTAAAATGAACAGGAACATAAAAGCAACACACTGGGAGACAAGACTGCTATTTGCTGATAGATGGATAGATAGATAGATGATATATAGATGGATAGTTAGATAGATGGATGGATGGATGGATGGATAGATAGATAGATAGATAGATAGATAGATAGACAGATAGACGGATGGATAGATAGATAGATAGATACATGGATAGATAGATAGATAGACAGATAGATAGATAGATAGATGGATAGATGGATGGATAGATAGATAGATAGATAGATAGATAGATAGATAGATAGATAGATAGATAGATAGATAGAATAAATCCCTTTCATTCTGAAGTTTGCACTGCAGCAGAAGAGCAGAGACCAAGGCTAATTGTCACAATGGCTATATCTCAGTAACTCTTTTTGCTCTTCAACATCGATAAATTAAAAATGTAGAAAAAAAAAATATCGCCCCCAAAAACTCAATATGATACGCTGATTTATTGTTTTAATTTTTATACTTGATTTATCAATTTGACATTTTTCTGACAGACTAAAATACATCATAAATACGCATTTGCTCCACCAAAAAAAAAATAAAAAATAAAAAATCAGTGACAATGGTCTCCGTTGTGACAACATGCCCCGCTTTTAAGATCAATGAACGGAATATTTATTCCTGTCAGAAACGGTGGAAACGTCAATACCATTTGTAAGTCATGACTTCAAGATATTTGTCGATACAGAAAACTGTATTTTAAAACACACCTATAGTTCAATCAGATTATTAGTTCGGTTATGATGTAAACCAGTGATCGCGAGCGCGGTGAAGGCGGCTGAACTCACGTCTCTGAAGCGGTTCCAGTGTTTGACGGTGCGGCTGTACCGGTGCACGTTCGAGAGCCACCGGGGCTCGTCCTCCAGGAAATTCCCGCCGCCGGTCTCCCGCGCTTCTCCCGCGCCGGTCAGCGTCGCGAGCAGCAGCTGAACAACACACACACCTCGCATCATGAGCAGCTTCTCAAGAGTAAACACGACGGAGAACCGAGGCGACGGCTTGATCTCTGCTCGCGTGACGCGCAGCGGCTGAACTGAAGAGAGCGCGCGAGAGAGCATCTGCGCGCGCCCGCCGCTGACCAGTTTCTTCAGCACGCTGCGATGAACAGCATTCAGCCAGAATGAAATTGCAATTTGTACCGGATTAAAAATGCACCAAAATAGCATGATATTATTTTTTTTAGACATTAACCACAGTAATCTTTACCATTATAGGATATGAATACGGTCAACATTCGAGAAAAGTCCCAAGTTTGCATTTATTTGGTCAAAAATACAGTGAAATATGGTTATTTTCAGCCAAATTACCCCAGTCTTCAGTGTCACATGATCCTTCAGTTTGATTTGCCATCATAGGAAAAAATAGATTCACATAGCAACCAGTTATTTTATTTTTAAATATGAATTAAATATTTTAATGTAATAATTTTGAAAACATTTACTGAATTTGCATATAACTATATTATTTAGTTCTTTCCAGATAACTATTTTTTTCTATTAATAGTCCTCTTGTTTTGTTATTGTTAAGTTTATCTCCTTTCTTACAAGTTTCCTTGCCACTGTTGCTTTTATCTATTACTATCCATCTATTATTTATTTATTCATTCATATTATTATTATTTATTAATATTTCTAATATGAAAACATGGTGTATTATTATTGTTTTTTTTATTTATATATAATAATTCAAGGTATTCACAGTCTCCTGCACCACAGAAACTGATTATTTCAGCTCTGAACAATATTCTAAAAATAGAAAGAAATTCTAAAGTGCAGTACTCCAGAGATTAGGCTAATGATCATACGAGGATTCAATAATCCCTGATTATACTGTAATATCCCCGACACACAGATCCAGCAGGAGTTTAAAGATTATTGTCTGATCACGCAGAATATTTCTAAGGAAGACCATTTCCGTCACTGAAATAAAAAATTAAAAAAGGTAAATGCAACTTTTATCCCACAATTCAGACTTTTTTCTCATATTTATGGCGAAAAAAGCATTGCACAATATATAAACTCAGAATTGCAAGACACAAAGTCAGAACTCCTTCTTTTTACTTTGTATGTTGGTGGAAAAGTGTATTTAGAATCATTTATAATCCCAGAAAAATCAATTTAAAGAAACATAATCAAGACAATAAAGTAATGCTTCTGCAGATGGCAGTATAACGATCAATGCAATTTAATCAATTTCACATGAACATATATTTTAAATAAACCCGATCGCCGTGACAACTGACATGTTATTAAAAGAATAACTTCATGAAAATAAGAAAAGCATAAGAGTTAAACAAAAGCAACCCAGCAAGGTTTGACTCTTTTATACTAATGGGCAAGCACAAAGCTATATTTCGACTCATCAGACATCAGCAGCTCTTTGAGAATGAAGCTGATGTAAATTACATGCGACTATAAAGCGCTTGCACTTCATCAAAGACTTCTGAAGATAATAAACGAGAAGCAGTGATGCAGGAGCGCTGTGAATGAGAGAGAGCTGGAGGTGCCCACGGCTTTAACTCAGCGCTCATTCATCGAGTGGGACGATGTGGTTGGAGTTCACTGCCTCTCAATATGAAATAAAAGCGTCTGCTGGCAGCATTATTCAGCGGAGAGAGAAACATCACTGAGAATCACTGACACTGCATCGCTCCTGACGAGCTGAGAGTGTGAAAATATATATATATTTCAGTAATAAAAATACACTCAATGAAGTGCATAGAATGAAAAAAAAAAACCTAACGATTTCATATCACATTTGCATTTTCTGCTTAGTGTTTTCTGAATATCCCAGGAGCCTTAAAATGACTTAAAATACAACAAAACAACCATTAAACTCATTTAAAAGCAACTAAAGATCAAATATATTTCTTATTTTAATTCATCCATTCAAAAAGAACCAGGATATTTTTTATAATTTTTATTTAATTTTATTATTTTTAATTTAATTAATGATGTTAAAAATATCAACTTTTTAAAAAAAATATTAAAAATAAAATATTAAAATATTTTTAATCCTTGTCCAGTAAATAATAAACAACTGGAAAAGCCATGCAAATTCATGTTAAAAAGATTTCTAGTTTTGAAAAAAATTATACAAATTAATAAAATCATAAAATGATATACATCTGAATAATGAATATACTTTTTTCTATACCAAGTTCTAAAATACTTTATTTGATAGAAATTAGTAAAAAAAAAAAAAAAATATTGTAATATTATATTTTTTTATATTATAAATTACTGATAATATCATGCTTTTTCAAAAAAATATTAAAAAATAAAATATCAAAATATATATTTTGAAATATTCTTAATCCCTACCCAGTAAATAATGAACATCTGGAAAAGTCATGCCAAATCATTGGTTGAAAAAAAAA
>NC_056583.1:25912823-25937823 GCF_018340385.1 Cyprinus carpio
AATAAATTACTTTTTTAATTTTAATTAAATTAATTTATTAAATAAATGTTAATGTGTTTTATTATAAATTACCATTTTCCCATGCAAGATTTATATTTTATTAGTTTTAATTTTACTAATTTTGTTAGGTGCCTTTGTCATTTTTTTTCCCCATATTAAGATTTAATTTTATTACAGTTTTAGTTCTAGTTATTTTTTTACTTATTTTATTTCAATTAGTTGCCAAGAATTTTTTTTTTTATCAATTTTGTTTTACATTTCCATCTAATTTTTAAATTCCAATTTTATGTGCTTTTGTCTGTTTGTTTTTCATTATTTCTATTAAGCTTTAATTTAATTTTATTTTTAGGAATTTTTGTACTTCAACTTATTTTATTTCAGTCAGTTGTCAAGGCAACATTTCTAATTTTTGTTTTGCATTTAAGTGAAAGTACTATAATTACACTAAAACTGAAATAGAAATGAATGCTCAATAGAAGCATTTATAAAAAACTAACAAAGATGATAAAAGCACATGAAGTCATCGTGACAAACAAACTCCTGATGAACAGTTTCTGTCCGGTTAGTTTAGCTTCTGCTTGATTCAGTAAATGTGATCGTGATCATGTTCGTTATGAGTGACGTGTTCACGGCGGGATTAAAGGAGGTCTTATTTGAAACTGATCTGGGATCAGTGAGGGCCATCTCACCTGATGGATCTTTCCGGAACAGTGTGTTCATGACGGTGCCATGAATCTTCACTCGGTCCCGCTCTCGCTCCATCAGACCAGCTGCTGCGAAACACTCCACCAGCCTGTCTGCGATCTGCTGGAGCCTGTACACACACACACACACACACACACACACACACACACACACACACCACACACACACACACACGCACACACGCACACACACACACACTACCACACGCACACACACACACACACACACACGCACGCACGCACACAAGCACACACACACGCACGCACGCACGCACGCACACAAGCACACAAACACGCACGCACGCACACACACACACACACACACACACACACACACACACACACCACACACACACACGCACGCACACACACACACACACACACACACAAACACACACAAACAACACCACACAAACACCACACACACACACACAACACAACAACAACACACGACCACAAACACGCACGCGCACACGCACACACACACACACACACACCCACACACACACACGCGCACACCCACACAACACACCACACACACACACACACACACACGCCACAGCACACTCACACGCACACATGCACACACACACACACACACACACACACACACACACACACACACACACACACACACGCACGCCACTACACACACCACACACACACAAACACACACAAACACACACACACAAACACGCACACCACACACACAGGACAACACAAACACACGCACACAAATATTTTAACGCACGCGCACGCACACACACACGCACGCACAAATAATGAGTAAAACTGAAAATTAATATTAAATGGCATTTTAAAAAATATTTTAAAACCTAAAAAATAAAAGCACAAAAAGTACTAGTACTTAAACTAAAATTAAAACTATTAAAAAAAGGATTGTTAATTAAAATAAATCTGTATTTTAAATCTGTAAATTAAATCAAATATAAAAAATAGATGGGGTAATTTATAACAAAAATTATAAATTCTGCCTTAGTAATTAACTGGAAAAAAGAAACATTACAAAAATTAATAAAACTGAAACTGAAATAAAATGAAAGCTAAATTGACAAAAAAAGCCAAGTGTATATCTAAAATTAAAACTATTAAAAATTATTTTAGTTAAAATAAAATGTAAATATTTTGATGAAAAACAAACTTATTTTATTTCAGCTAGCTGCCTACGCAACTTACATTTTTTTTAATGTTTACGTTTCCATCTAATATATATATTTTATTTATTTCATGTAATTAATTAAAATTATTTTTTTTTTTTTTTATAATTTTTATTTTAAGTTTAAGTATTAGTTACATTATGTGCTTTTGCCATTTTTGTTAGTTTTTAAAAAAATATTACTATTCAGCTTTAATTTTATTTAAATTAGTAATTTTTGCACTTAAAAATATTTTATCAGTTAGTCACCAAGGCAACACTTCCAGAGAATAGAAATAAAACAAAAGCTAAATAGAAGTATTTAAAAATGACAAACCACATAAATGACTTAAACTCAAACTAAAAATATAAAATCTAACTCAAAATATGAAAATATGAATCTATATTATCGTAGTACATAAATAATACCAAGACAACAGTTTATTGATATATAATACGATTGTTTTTCTTATTATATTACATGAATGTGTCAGATTTTGGTACATACGTGAAAGCATCACTACACTCAGTATAGAGTGTTCTGAAGTCATATGTTTGGATTGATGTGAGAGCGAGTAAGTGAGTAGTTTCGGGTGAACTATGAGACTATACCAGGAACTGAACTGTATCTTACTTGTCAGATCCATCTTGAACCCTGACTTTGGCATAGAGAACGTCCACCATCGACGGGTCGTCATTCATATATTCAATTCCTCGGACCTCCACAGGAAGTGGTTTTGCTTCAGTTATATCTCTGGAGACAAAGCGGCACATTGAGTCTGCTGACCATCACTGCGGTCTGTCCTGATGCTTTACAGGCTGCGGTACTGACCTGATGACATCCTGACACTGCTGCAGGAGCTTGCTTGCGCGTGTCACTTCCTGTTCGTTCAGCAGGGCCAGAGTGCCGATGGTCAGGTGCAGCTTGGCTGGGTTCTGGAAAATACTCTCATCCACCCCTGCGTCCTGCACACCACACGATAAAACCAACTCAAATCTAGCAAACATTTCATAGATGGCTTTTTATCACCACGACTAATAATTCACAATAAGACCAGGAACAAGAATTAAGAAAACAGTAAAGAGAGTGAATTTTGCTGTGACCTCATCACATGATATTATTTTTAAATAGCATTACAGTAAATTACATTAAATTATATTAACCTTTTAATATAATATAATTTATTAACCTGATTACATTTTTATATTAATATTATATTAAATTCTTGCATTACCTACTGGCAACAATAAGACAATAAGATAATAATATAATATAATTAATAAACTACATTTTACATTTAACCTTACTAAAACAAAAGAAAATATAATATAATACAATTAATAAAATTAAATTAAATTAAATCTTTAAATTAACATTAAATTGAATTTATGCATTAACTACTGGCAACAATATGTCCAGGAACTGAAATAAAATAAAATAAAATAATAAAATAAAATAAAAATAATAAAATTGAATTTATGCAAGTAAAATGAAATAAAATTAAATTACATCTTTAGATTTACATTACATTGAATTTATGCAATAAAATTTAATTTTTTTTTTTTATTAATATTAAATTGAATTTATGCAAGTAAAATAAAGTAAAATAAAATAAAATAAAATCTTTAAATTAACATTCAATTTAATTTATGCATTAACTACTGGCAACAATATGTCCAGGAAGTAAAATAAAATAAAATAATAAAATAAAATAAAAATAATAAAATTGAATTTATGCAAGTAAAATTAAATCAAATTAAATAAAATCTTTAAATTAACATTAAATTTAATTTATGCATTAACTACTGGCAACAATATGTCCAGGAACTGAAATAAAATACAATAAAATAATAAAATAAAAATAATAAAATTGAATTTATGCAAGTATAATTAAATAAAATTAAATTATATCTTTAGATTAACATTACATTGAATTTATGCAATAAAATTAAATTAATTTTTTTAATTAATATTAAATTGAATTTATGCAAGTAAAATAAAATTAAATTAAATTAAATTAAATCTTTAAATTAACATTAAATTTAATTTATGCATTAACTACTGGCAACAATATGTCCAGGAACTGAAATAAAATACAATAAAATAATAAAATAAAAATAATAAAATTGAATTTATGCAAGTATAATTAAATAAAATTAAATTTAATATACTAATAATTAATATTAAATTGAATTTATGCAATAAAAATAAATAAAATTCAATTCAATTAAATCTTTAAATTAACATTAAATTGAATTTATGCATTAACTACTGGCAACAATATGTCCAGGAAGTAAAATAAAATAAAATGTAATAATAAAAAATAAATAAATAAAATAAAATGTAATTTATGCAAGTAAAATTAAATCTTTAGATTAACATTAAATTGAATGTATGCAAGTAAAATAAAATTAAATAAAATTAAATCTTTAAATTAAATCTTTAGATAAACATTAAACTGAATTTATGCAACTAAAATTAAATTAAAATTACATTTTTTAATTGCCATTAAATTGAATGTATGCATTAACTACTGGCAACAATATGTCCAGAAAGTAAATAAAATGAATTCTGCTGTAGCTTTATTTTATTATATCATATAAAACTATATCAACCTAACCTAAAATAAAATAAATAGTAATATCAAATTACATTTATGTCTTAACTATTGGCAACAATAAAAAAAAAAACAATAAATAAAAAAGGTTTTAAATTTTCTGTTACCCTATTACATTACATAACATAACATTATATTATATTATATTATATTATATTATAACAAACCTTGTACTACATTAACCTTATATTATTATACTAAATGTATGTGTAAGTATGTGTATGTGTATCACAATACTATACTGAATTCTTGCAGTGTTAATGAAGACTCTGTGTGTGTGTGGACTTCACGAGTGAATGTTCTCACCTGTCCACAGCGCTCCAGCACCTGCTCTCGGAAGCGCAGGAAGCCCTGCTGCACCTGGGGATGATTTAGAGCAAACGACAGGAAGTGTGTGAACGGCTGCTTCCTCCGAAAGCTGTCGATCAGAACCTCAACGCGGGTTACAGCTGAGGCGACGGCTGCTCTGTGCGCACCTGTGACCACTGAGAACACACACACACACACACACACACGTGCACTTCCGTAAAGCCACAGAACAACCACAGGAAGAACACACAGTCCTCACCACCGCACACAACAACACGCTGCCACCAGAACATCCTGCGACTAGAACATTCTGACTCCTCAAGCACCTTTAATTATATGCAGGAACATTTTTAGTTGCACAACGCATCGTGCACATTCATTTAACACCAACCGAAACATAACAACCGTCTGCTTCTGAGTGTGTTTACATGAATTGCATCTCAAGATAATGTGGGTTTGAGCATGCAAAACTCACAGACACCATCCTATACCAGTTCCTCTGGTTTCTATACAGTTTATGCAGATGCTTTAATGCGTTCCCTGGGAGTTTGAGATTTGATTTGTGTCTGTGTGATGCTGAGGGGTTTGCTCAAATCACCGTCTCTTACCGATCTGTCCTTCCACGCCTTGTTTTGGGATGCTGATGGAAGTCTTGGTGTCTGATTCCAGTCGCTTACGAGTCTCTCCCTTCTTCCCGATAATATACCTGAAAACACAAGAACACCGTCCGGAAACGAGCAAGAAGCATCCAGAAAAGCTACAGTCGGTCTGTACGGGAGCCAGCTTCTGCATTAGAATGAAAACATATACATAAATCTAATATATTTACTACTTAGAATACTGATTTTGTTACTCTGAGAATGCATGTCGTCACTTTGTGCATTAATTTGAATAAAACAAGGAATGCACCAACACATTTCTTAAAGTGAATATGCATTTTGTGAAAGACAAACCCAGAATTCAGAGAAAAAAATAAAGTAATAATTGCAGGTTGTATACTTGCAGTTTTGGAGAAAACAGTCTTTAGAAACTCTGAACGGTGCGTCGTTCTCAGAATTGTGAGATTTTAATGCAAAATTGTGGGATATATACTCGAAAATGTGCAATTCTGAGAAAAAAAGTTAAATGTTTACTCATTAATTGTAGGATATAAACTCCAAACTGTGAGAAAAAAGTCTGAATTGTGAGAATTAACTCCAAATAAAGGCTAAACTTGTGAAAAAGTGAGAATTGTGTTAAATCCTGAGAAAGTCAGAGCTATCATATGATACAAAATTGCAAAATATAAACTTGGAATTGCTTGAAATGAAGTGAGAATTGTGTTCTAAACACGCAGTTCTGATGCAGAAAGTGCGTATTGCTGGACATAACCTACCAATTCTGACTTGAAACCATTTTTAAAAAATTCAAGACGTCAAAGTCACCTTTTTTTATTTTTTACTCCACGCAGCGACGTCTTCATGTGTGTGAGCACTCGATCAATAACACTTGTAAATAACTCTTAAACAACTCTATGCACGTCTATGGCGCAGCGGAAGCCTCTGTCCGTCTGCTGGATGTCGTACGCATCACACGGTTCGTCCAGACACTGCTCGGCTGCTGAGGAACGACACACTCACATCACACGACGTCATACTGAAGACACGAGGCAGTGGAGCGGACCGCTACAAACCTGCTCCTGAACACGGATAATCGTCCTCTTCTTCTTCGTAACTCTCCTCCTGGACTGGATTCTTCCTGTAAACTCTGCCGCTGATGTTAATGAGAGCCGGCCGCAAGACCTCCATCACACACAGACTGCTGGGAGAGAGAGAGAGAGAGAATACAGGGAATACATGAGCATGAGATTGCTGGTTAAATACGTGTAGATTTCACATTAAAGTCACTAGACAGAAAAGATTCCTATTTGAAGTAAATGCTGTGCTTTTTATTCATCAAAGAATCCTGAAAAAAGTATCACAGAAACTGTTACTGATAATAAATCATCATATTAGAATGATTTCTGAAGATCATGTGACACTGAAGACTGGAGTAATGATGCTGAAAATACAGCTGCACATCACAGAAATACATTATATTTTAACAGAAAGAAACAAACAAACAAATAAATAAATAAATAAATATAAAGAAACAAACAAACAAATAAATATATATAAATATATATATAAATATATATAATATATATATATATATATATCCATATATATATTATATATATATATATATATATAGGATATATAGATATGAAAGAAACAAATAAATAAATAAATATAAAAAAAGATATAAAAAATATAAAAAGAAACACAAACAAATAAAATAAATATATAAAAATTAAACAAGAAAAAAAATATATATTTATAAAAATAAAAAGAATAAATAAAAAGAAACAAATATATATATATATATATATAATATATATATATATTAATATATTTATATATACTCTATATATATAATTTTAAAGAAAAGAAACAAAATAAATAAATACATAATAAAAAGAAAAACAAATATATATAAAAAGAAACAAATAAATAAAATAAATAAATATTTAAAGAAAGAAACAAATAAAAAAAAAATAAATAACGCTATAATATATAAAAAGAAACAAAACAAATATATATATATATATATATATATATATATATTCTATCATATATATATATATATATATAAAAGAAAGAAACAAATATAAATAAATATTAAAAAAAAAAAAAATTAAAAAAAAGAAAAAAAAAAAAAAAAAAAAAAGAAAAAAAAACAAAAAAAAAAAAAAAAACAAATAAATGAATAAATATAAAAAGAAACAAACATACATACACACATACATATACATACATATATATAAAAGAAAGAAAGAAAGAAAGAAAGAAAGAAACATACATACATACATACATATATAAAGAAAGAAAGAAACAAATAAATAAATAAATAAATAAATTCTAGACTAATCGGTAAACATGATCAATTTATTACGTTTTCACTGAAACACAACTGTAAAGATCATCATTTTGGTGTCATCTGACAGTTTGTTCATGACATCTTCTGAAAATACTGAAATTCAGCTTAAATTTAAATGTCTTATAAATAAAGAAATATGATTCATAGTTCATAGTTTATCACGTGCTTCAACTGATGGCTGAACTTCGAATAAACCACACGAAACAACTCAGAACCCACGAAAACATCAACAAAGAACATATACTCGCAAGAACGCATGAATATAAATTATTAAATAATTAATCTTTCTACCTTTGAGCTGCTCTGTGTTCGCACGAAAATGTGGACGGAAGACGAGACTCCACTTCCGCTTTCAGCGTCTCGCTTAAAAGTCCTCTGCTGAGAGAATATAATAATAATAATAATAATAATAATAATAATAATAATAATAATACAATCCTTAACATATTATAATGAAATACAAATAATATTTAAATATATAATAAGCATTTAAATACTAGAAAAGTAAACGATATTGCACTTTAAACTTTTAATTGTCGAGATGCTACATGTAATATTTCATATTTAGTACATATTTTATTACAATTTGAAAAATCATAACATTATATACGATAATAACATCAATAACTTAATAAATTAACGAGCAAATAAAAATAAATAAATGGGCCTGATTACGCCGCGACGTCAGGTGGCGCTGCGACGTCCGATCAGCGTCAAAGTGACGTAAACAAACGCACTGAGGAAACAGCAGCAGCAGCGCTTCGGGTGACGCAGGTTAACAAATATTACACATATTTAACTTTATTTTGATTAATTCTATATATATATAGAAACGCTAATGAAGTGTGGAATGGTGTTAATGACTCATGATTTTCCTCGGTTACGAGTGTTGCTTTCATGAGGTCAGATTCTCAATGCCTTTGTTTGTTGCGTTTTATATTAAAATGTCAAAGTTAAAAATAATTCATATAAGTTAAATAAATGCTGTGATTGTTCTGTGCGTCTAGGCTGTTATATAAAGCTTATAAGTCAAAGCGTGACGCTTTTGCAAAGAGCAAAAGTGTTGTTTACATTCTTTACCAATGCAAAAATCTATACGTATATAATACGTATTTATAATATTTTTTTATATTTATATATATATATATATTATTAAAATTATATCATTGTATATAGTTATATAAAAGTATATATATATTTTAAAATATTTTTATATTTAGTTATTCAGTCAACAGAACAAAAAAATGTAAGAAACCCATGTTTTGAGTGTGTAGTGTGTAGTCTTTATTCTCGCCCTGTTTCTGTGCACGAGTTGAGCTGTATTTGCTGGTGTGTTCTGGTGTTTTAATGTGGTTTTTGTGTGCTCTGAACAGACTGTGAATGGCAGCGTCCTCGTCCTCGTCCTCGGCTGGAGGAGTCAGCGGCAGCTCGGTGACCGGATCCGGCTTCAGCGCCTCCGAGCTCATCCCGCCCAGGAAAGTGCTGTACACCTACCCGAAAGGAGCCGGAGAGATGATGGAGGGTGTGTGCGCCGCGTCCCTCTCCGTTATGCATTTCTGAATACCGTTTATGTCCCTCTGAAGCTCAAGAATGGCATAAAAGCCTGTTATATTAATTATTATGGAAGGATTTTCCCCGGTTAAGGCCTTTTTTTCCCCACAGATGGATCTGATCGATTTTTATGCGAGTCTGTCTTCAGCTATCAAGTTGCATCCACACTGAAGCAGGTTAAACATGGTGAGCTAAAAACACTCGGCTAAACAGTTCAGCTAAAAATGAACATTAAATGAAAATGTGTTCACTCTCAGATCACTCTCAGATCAGGATGAGTTTGTTTCTTCATCAGGTTTGTAGAAATGCAGCATTGCATCAGTGTCTCAGCAATGGATGCTCTGCAGTGAATGGGTGCCGTCAGAATGAGAGTCCAAACAGCTGATAAAAACATCACAATAATCCACAAGTAATCCACAGCACTCCAGTCCATCAGTTAACACCTGGAGAAGACAAAAGATGAAACAAATCCAGCATTAAGATCTTTTTAACTCAAATACATAGAGTCCATAATCCATAATAACACTTCCTCCAGTGAAAAAAGTGCATCTGCTGTTGTCTCTCGCATTAAAATCCAGACACATATTTGTTTAGAGCTGTTTAAACGCTGGTTGATCTGTGCAGATTTCTCTCCTAATTCACACCAGAACACTTTTTCACTGGAGGAAGTGTTTTTATGGATTATAGACTCTTATGTATTTGAGTTAAAAACATCTTAATGCTGGATGTGTTTCATCTTTTTGTCTTCTCCAGATGTTCACTGATGGACTGGAGTGCTGTGGATTACTTGTGGATTATTGTTATGTTTTTATCAGCTGTTTGGACTCTCATTCTGACGGGCACCCATTCACTGCAGAGCATCCATTGCTGAGACACTGATGCAGTGCTACATTTCTACAAACCTGATGAAGAAACAAACTCATCCTGATCTGGGATGATCTGAGGATGTTCATTATAGTTCAGTTTTTGGGTGAACTGTTTCTTTAAATTTCTGTGCACATTAGAGTTTGAATTTGCGCTTCACTGATATTTGATCTGGATTGTCTCTGATCTCAGATCAGCAGGTGTCACGGATGGAGCGTCTGGCCGGACTGGTGGAGCAGCTGGAGGCGGATGAGTGGAAATATAAACCCATCGAGCAGCTCCTGGGATTCACGACCTCATGACTGCATTCAGGACAGACGGATCAGTTTCTGTGCCTGTAAACATATTCATAAGCCTGGTTTTGTTTTTGTATGATGTTTTGCACTGGTTTATAATCGCAAACACTATGTTTTGTGATCATGTGTGTGAATATGTGTTGTGTTTTTGGAATACTTTAACCCCATGTTTTCACAGTGTTGGTTTTTACACGTATGGACTCTGAATACATGTACAATAAAGCCTTTTTAAGCACAATTCATAATGTTGTATTAATTCATTTAAATGATGATGATCGAAGGGTGCATTAAAATCTTTACATAAAGTTTAAAGATTTTCATGAAATTGGCATCAAGTTTATAGACTTTCTTAATGTGATCAAAAAATTAAGATTTAGGCCATGTATTTGCATATTGGGTTATACAGTTTTAACGTTAAGAAATTAATGAATTGAATGTTATGTTTGATTTGTCAGTCATACGTGAATGAAACAGGTCAGATTCTCCATTCACAAAATCATGGCATAGTTCATTAATAAATGTTTGCATCTATTTAAAAAAATAATAATCTAGATATATTTATTCAAATTGTTCAGAATCAGCATCTGTTGCAAAAACAATTAGTTATTCAGTTAAAAAGTATAAATAGGGCAGTACAACAAAACTGATTTGTGTGTGTGTGCATGTATTAAAAGTTAGTTTACCTAAATTAATATTTAATAAAAATACAATTTATATATATAAAAAAATAAAAAAACATATATATATATTATATATATATATATATATATATTATATATACACACACACGTACATATATAATGTAAACATTTATATGAATTAATAAAAAATTACTGTTATTGTGTGTGCCTGTATATATATATATATATATATATAATTTAGTATTTAACACCAATACAATTTAAGTAATCAATATTTTTAAATTAATATTTTAATATTTTTACAGTAAAGAAATGTATAATGAATTTTTATATTTTTTTATAGTAGTTTATGTTAAAACTATGTAATTCAAATATATGGAAAATTGCATGCTACTCAAATACATAAATCTTAAAGGCCAATATTTATTTATTTATTTGGTTATTTTATTTTATTTTTTCTTCTTTGAGAATTTTTTTTTTTTTTTTTTTTTTTTTTTTTTTTTTTGATTAATCCATTAATGGTCCTGGTCTTTTTGAGAACATTTCAACAGTTATTAAAAAAAGAAAAGAAAAATACTAAATAACTTGCTCTGCTTCTGAAACAAATTTCATTTTCTATTGGTGTCTAATTTTTCAATTATTCCTCTAATCATCTGTCAAGTTAAATTCTCCCAGGAAATTCAAACCATGTGTTTGTCAATGCATTTTGTTACTCAAAGTATGAGGCATTTGCAAAGAGCAAAAGTGTGTCAAATGTAAATTTTAACCAGTACAAAAATGTTTTTCAGTGACTTTGGCTAAAACAAAGGCTGAGGGTATGTAGGAGTCGTGTGGCACACAGTCCTGCAGAAACACAGAGCGGGGGACCGACAGCAACATGGAGAATGAAAATAAGAGCCTCAGTCTTTGTCCTTGAGCTGAAGCTCCTACACAAACACAAGCACAACACTCAGTCACAGCTCTCCAATCTGTCACCTAAAATGAATTTACTGCTTTAAAGACGAAATAATAAGAATAAAAGTTAAAGATCATATTAAACTTGAGGGGGATAGAGAAAGCAATGCAGTGTGAGCCTTGTGTAAACATTGCTTTGAGTTCCTTTAGATGCTTGATGGTCCCTGAACGTCAGCAGATGTTTATCAGACTTTATCGAACCAGGCCGCAGAGATGTTTCTGAATGAAAGTACTGTACGTTCTGTTCTCGCTGAGATGTTGATCGTCTACTTCTGTATTAAACAAAAGGGCGTTTCTAACTCTATAGCCATAGACTGCTGGGTCCTAATGCCGGAACACAAGGGTGGAGCTCATGAGAAATATATTAGACGGGGGAAAAAAATAAAGAAAGAAGAAAGGTTATTTTGCATGAGGAAAATGGGATAATGCATGACCCACTAAGATGTTTACCAATGAAACATGCAATGTTAATGTAATTAATGTAATTTTTCATAAAAATTAGCCATCTAGATTTTAATTTAGATTTTTGTAATTCTTATCAGTCTCAATCTAGTGATTCTTGTTAGATATTTAATACTGTTATTGTAATACAGTGTTTTTTAATCATAAATTAAATGCAGTACAACAAATACAGTGATAATGTAGTATTTAATATTAACACTGTACATACATATCATTTAATATAATTTTGTATTTAATATAAGTACAATTTAAATTATATATCATTATTGTAAAGAAAAATACATATTTTTGTATAATAGTATGAGAATTGGGGTTAAAAAGAAAATCTTTATGGTCCTTTGAATATACTACTTTTTTATGCAAAACATTTTTATTTATTTATTTATTTTTTGGTCTGAAATGTGAGCTGAACATATTTTTTAGTTTATTATGCATATATTCAGATTTGCATATTGCACAAACATTGCTCTTTCATGGTTTCAGAAGTGCAAAAGCAGTTCTGTTGTTGTTTTCATGGCAACATTTGGGGGATTTGCTTTATGGCCATAAAATATATGATATATGATAGTGTGAAATGTAAATGAACTGGGACAGCATGTTTTGTTCCTGGACAGGGAACACGTGTCTTTGTTGTTTTCTGTGGTTCCTCCTACATTCGGAGAGAACTGTTTGTCCTCCTCTGCTGAAGTACATCTGTGAAGTTTGGCTTCCCTCCAACAAACCTTCATTGCATTATGTGTAGGATTGTGTGCATGAACTTAAGTAAAAGCCCAACTAGTTAATCTTCACTCAATCTCCAGGAGAGAGTTCTTGAGATTTCAAAACTTTATTTGCTTTGGTTGCTCAATTCTTTGTCCTGAAGAAACGGTTTATTATTAAACACAGTTAAAGTGGTCAAAGGCTTTCATTCAAATGGACAAACAGCATTAAGGTTTAACCAGGAAACCTTCCAGCCATTATTGCAGCATTTCGTAGAAGTTGTAAGGATCATTATACAACTGTAAATGAGTTTTACGCAACATGTTTTTGATCCAAAGCACTGGTGTTGTAATTTTAGTCACCCTCCAGTTCACCCTCTTTTAGGATTAAACTTGCAACCTAGTTATAGGTAAATACTGAGAATAATTTCTGCCACAGCTTTTTCCCAAAGTAACCACATTTATGAGTACATCTCTATAATCCTGCGTATGAGCAATAACAAAACTAGTGCAGAATTGTGTGATATAAATTCAGAATTGTGCGATATAAATTCAGAATTGTGCGATATAAAGTCAGAACAGTGCGATGTAAAGTCAGAATTGTGAGACGTAAAGTCAGAATTGTGCGATATAAAGTCAGAATTGTGCAATATAAAGTCAGAACAGTGCGATATAAAGTCAGAATTGTGAGACATAAAGTCAGAATTGTGCGATATAAAGTCAGAATTGTGCAATATAAAGTCAGAACAGTGCGATATAAAGTCAGAACTGTGAGACGTAAAGTCAGAATTGTGCGATATAAAGTCAGAATTGTGCGATTTAAAGTCAGAACTGTGAGATGTAAAGTCAGAATTGTGCGATATAAAGTCAGAATTGTGCGATTTAAAGTCAGAACTGTGAGATGTAAAGTCAGAATTGTGCGATATAAAGTCAGAATTGTGCGATATAAAGTCAGAACTGTGAGACGTAAAGTCAGAATTGTGCGATATAAAGTCAGAATTGTGCGATATAAAGTCAGAACTGTGAGACGTAAAGTCAGAATTGTGCGATATAAAGTCAGAATTGTGCGATATAAAGTCAGAATTGTGTGATATAAAGTCATAACTGTACGATATAAAGTCAGAATTGTGCGATATAAAGTCAGAACTGTGAGACGTAAAGTCAGAATTGTGGGACGTAAAGTCATAATTGTGTGATATAAAGTCAGAATTGTGTGATATAAAGTCAGAATTGTGCGATATAAAGTCAGAACTGTGAGACGTAAAGTCAGAATTGTGGGACGTAAAGTCATAATTGTGCGATATAAAGTCAGAATTGTGCGATATAAAGTCAGAATTGTGAGACGTAAAGTCAGAATTGTGGGACGTAAAGTCAGAATTGTGCAATATAAAGTCAGAATTGTGGGACGAAAAGTCATAATTGTGCGATATAAAGTCAGAATTGTGCGATATAAAGTCAGAATTGTGGGACGAAAAGTCATAATTGTGCGATATAAAGTCAGAATTGTGCGATATAAAGTCAGAATTGTGAGACGTAAAGTCAGAATTGTGGAACGTAAAGTCATAATTGTGTGATATAAAGTCAGAATTGTGCGATATAAAGTCAGAACTGTGAGACGTAAAGTCAGAATTGTGCGATATAAAGTCAGAATTGTGCGATATAAAGTCAGAATTGTGCAATAAAAAGTCGAACTGTGCGATATAAAGTCAGAACTGTGCGATATAAAGTCGAACTGTGCGATATAAAGTCAGAACTGTGCGATATAAAGTCAGAACTGTGAGACGTAAAGTCAGAATTGTGCGATATAAAGTCAGAATTGTGCGATATAAAGTCAGAATTGTGCGATATAAAGTCAGAACTGTGAGACGTAAAGTCAGAATTGTGCGATATAAAGTCAGAATTGTGCGATATAAAGTCAGAATTGTGCGATATAAAGTCAGAATTGTGCGATATAAAGTCAGAATTGTGCGATATAAAGTCAGAATTGTGCGATATAAAGTCAGAACTGTACGATATAAAGACAGAATTGTGCGATATAAAGTCAGAACTGTACGATATAAAGACAGAATTGTGTGATTTAAAGTCAGAACTGTGGGACGTAAAGTCAGAATTGTGCGATATAAAGACAGAATTGTGCGATATAAAGTCAGAACTGTACGATATAAAGACAGAATTGTGTGATTTAAAGTCAGAACTGTGCGATATAAAGTCAGAACTGTACGATATAAAGACAGAATTGTGTGATTTAAAGTCAGAACTGTGCGATATAAAGTCAAAACTGTACGATATAAAGTCAGAACTGTGAGATATAAAGTCAGAACTGTACGATATAAAGACATAATTGTGTGATTTAAAGTCAGAACTGTGCGATATAAAGTCAGAAACTGTACGATTTAAAGACAGAATTGTGTGATTTAAAGTCAGAACTGTGCGATATAAATTCAGAACTGAGATATAAAGTCAGAATTGTGTGATTTAAAGTCAGAACTGTACGATATAAAGACAGAATTGTGTGATTTAAAGTCAGAACTGTGCGATATAAAGTCAGAACTGTGAGATATAAAGTCAGAATTGTGCGATTTAAAGTCAGAACTGTGCGATATAAAGTCAGAACTGTGCGATATATAGTCAGAACTGTGCGATATAAAGTCAGAACTGTGCGATTTAAAGTCAGAACTGTGCGATATAAAGTCAGAACTGTACGATATAAAGTCAGAACTGTGCAATATAAAGTCAGAATTGTGCGATATAAAGTCAGAACTGTGCGATATAAAGTCAGAATTGTGTGATTTAAAGTCAGAACTGTGGGACGTAAAGTCAGAATTGTGCAATATAAAGTCAGAACTGTGCGATTTAAAGTCAGAACTGTGTGATTTAAAGTCAGAACTGTGGGACGTAAAGTCAGAATTGTGCGATATAAATTCAGAACTGTGCGATATAAAGTCAGAATTGTGCGATATAAAGTCAGAACTGTGCAATATATAGTCAGAACTGTGCGATATAAAGTCAGAATTGTGCGATTTAAAGTCAGAATTGTGTGATGTAAAGTCAGAACTGTGCGATATAAAGTCAGAACGGTGCGATATAAAGTCAGAACTGTCCGATATAAAGTCAGAACTGTGCGATATAAAGTCAGAACTGTGGAACGTAAAGTCAGAACTGAGATATAAAGTCAGAACTGTGCGATATAAAGTCAGAACTGTGCGATATAAAGTCAGAACTGAGATATAAAGTCAGAACTGTGGAACGTGAAGTCAGAACTGAGATATAAAGTCAGAATTGTGCGATTTAAAGTCAGAATTGTGTGATGTAAAGTCAGAACTGTGCGATATAAAGTCAGAACTGTGCGATATAAAGTCAGAACTGTCCGATATAAAGTCAGAACTGTGCGATATAAAGTCAGAACTGTGGAACGTGAAGTCAGAACTGAGATATAAAGTCAGAACTGTGCGATATAAAGTCAGAACTGTGCGATATAAAGTCAGAATTGTGCGATATAAAGTCAGAACTGAGATATAAAGTCAGAACTGTGGAACGTGAAGTCAGAACTGAGATATAAAGTCAGAATTGTGCAATATAAAGTCAGAACTGTGCGATATAAAGTCAGAATTGTGCGATATAAAGTCAGAACTGAGATATAAAGTCAGAACTGTGGAACGTGAAGTCAGAACTGAGATATAAAGTCAGAATTGTGCAATATAAAGTCAGAACTGTGCGATATAAAGTCAGAATTGTGCGATATAAAGTCAGAACTGAGATATAAAGTCAGAACTGTGTGATATAAAGTCAGAATTGTGCGATATAAAGTCAGAATTGTGTGATATAAAGTCAGAATTGTGCGATATAAAGTCAGAACTGAGACGTGCGATATAAAGTCAGAACTGTGCGATATAAAGTCAGAACTGTGCGATATAAAGTCAGAATTGTGCAATATAAAGTCAGAACTGAGACGTGCGATATAAAGCCGCAATTACCTTTTTTATTTTTCTATTCCATGTCAGAAACAAGCTTCCATATAAACCAGCTCTGTCTCAGACTAAAACAAAAATTCTTATTCCCACGAGTTATGTTTTTCATTTAAACATATAGTTAATAATCTTGCCAGGCTGTTGTTGTACATAAGACTCTGAGTTGCTTGCCTGGCTAAATAAAGTTAAATAAATAATAAATCATGTATTTACTGGGCGACTGTCTTTTAATGCTCAGAAAAATCAGATAATACATGCTAAAATTGCACTCTTCCTCAGGATTGAAGTGGTTTTTCATTTACTAAGCGTCTCTAAGGCACATTTGGCAGAGGTCAGATCTTCAGCAGTTGTCCTCAAGCCCAGTTTTGCAGAGGTGTGAACAAACAACAGGCCTTTCTTAAAGCACCGCATAAATGTGTGCATTGATTTAACACAGAAAACTCTTCTGAGGCCCATTAAGGTTTGTGTATTCATGCGGATGAACGGATTCAAATGCATTATATGCAAAAGTTGCAGCAGGATCTGATGGAAAACACACCCTCGACTAGAAAACAGAAGACTGGAATGCGCCTGTCCGTGTGGGACAGTCCCTGCTGACCAGCAACTAAACTAGGAAACTTTTAACCCTTGCTGAACCTCCCCCGACTGCAGCGCTTCACACTTTACTGGCCAAATGCAGCCAATTTAGCTGAAAGACAGAATTTATTATGGTTTTATTATGAACTCTTTCCAGTGAAGACTAGTTTTTAAGTTTCTAACGTACCAAAGTGTGTTAACTCGGTTAGTTGCAGGGGTTTCATGTGAAAACTCCCAAAAAATTCAGACCCCCTTTAGTACTTTTAGTTTGGTTAAAATGTGAAAACAGGGTTCATGTGTCCATAGACTTTTTTAATTATCTAGGATTAAAATATAAAGGAAAGTGTATATTTATATCTTGTACTCTGTAAAAAGTGTTAACCTGGAACTAGGTCAACTACATTTAACTGTAACATTTAGTTTTGTTGGTAAAATGTGTGTAGGTTGATTCTGAGACATTAAATTATTTGATTTAAAAATAAAATAAAACCAGTTAATTTAGACGGCAGCATTTTTTAGGTTAGCATTTTGTAAATTTTTCCACCATCAAAAGTACAAAAACTCCCCAAAAAGCCAGACCCTGTTAAAGTCAACTTTTGGTGCTTTTAATTTTAGCTTTCAAGTGTGTTATTAAATCATTATTTTAGATTAAAATATTAGGAAAAGTCTATGTTTTAGGTCTTGTAAAATATAAAAGTTTTACCCTGTAATTATTTCTACTTTATTTAACCCATAAAACTTAGTTTTGTTGGTATACGTGTTTTTAGTTCTTTGAATAAAACCAGTTAATTTAGAAGTTTCCATTCTGTTTTTCAGTGCCAATCTTTCACCATTTTAATTAGTTTGGCAGATGTGACCAAAACGTGTTTAAAAGTACAAATGTGAGTTCATAAACGTTACATGAATAGTAGAACAACAGCAAAAGTTGTTTACAATGAAGTAACGTTATATATCGGCTTTACAAAAGGATCTCATATGAAGTTATTGGAGGCATTAAACTGCATCAAGCTGACTGTGTGTTTATTTAGTGAAGTCATCGGTCACTGGCTCTTCATGCACGTACTCAATGAAAAGCCAACTAGAGTCAGTATTTCACAATTCTGTTTCGATTCGAGATGCAAATCACTTAATCGTCCAATCAAAGCACAAACAAATGCGTAAACGTGAGATTCGCCACTGCATGTCCTGAGTGGAAGACAAAAGGTGATGTGAGAACTGCGCCCTCCTCCACCGCAGACAATAGCGAGCGTCCTTGATCAGCGCTGCTGCGTGTTACCAGGCGAAGTTGGGACGCGAAAGACGTGACATAAAAGCCGATTGGCTGAAAACTCGAAGGAGGCGTGGCCAGCGCGGCGGCTATATAAGCAGGCGCAGAAAGCGTTGCGTCAGTGTTTGCAGAACTCACTCACTGCGGACACTAGCAGCTGCTGCACTTATTCCGCTCCTCACACGGCTTTGTTAGTTGCTGGTCATTGTTGCGGACTATTTCATCTGCGGGAAACTAACGACAATTAATCACATCTGAAGATCTATCGTGCAGAATATCGGTAAGTGTCTTGTTTGATTATTTTTATGGCTGTTTTTTATTGTCATCATTGTTGTTCATTCAAACCAAAGTACAATGCATGATAAAAGTATGCTGCTTTTTTGATCGAATATCCCTGACATAAGCACTGCAAAATCAGTCAGATAACTGGCTGATGCATGTATCTTTTTTTTTTTTTTTTTTTTTTTTTTTTTTTAGTTAAAATGACAATTCTTTGTTTGTTGACTCTGCAGAAATGATTTTCTTGTTTTGCAGTACACATTTAAACACATTTACATCACGATGCATTAACTTGAAGCGAAATTACTTTAGAAAAAAAAACATTTAGTGAGGTTATGCTTAAACCAATGCAGCTCTCTCTATAGGATCAGAACAACTAACTTAATTCAAAGGGAAAGCAATTTTTCTGACCGTTTTGCCAGATTTTTATCTTTGTTTTAAGCATGGAGAAACATTTTCCATTAAAGTATAATTTTAATACATTTTTCAGAATGCATTCAAGACTTTATATATATCTTAAGTCATTTTGCCAGTAAATGCATCTTGACAAAAATGTTGCAATGCACCAGCTGCTTTAATGTCTCGTGCATGAATAATAAAAACAGATCTTCTCTTTTACAGTCATTTTAAGACGGAACAATGCCGGAGCAGCTGATTTCCAGACTTACATCTGAAGACTCGAGTCTCCCATCCACACCAACATCTGATGCTCCATCCAAACGCTTGTCCTGGAGCAAACTGATGCAGAAACTGCACAGCAGCCAAAGCCTAGACTCTGATTCAGACAATCACAGCAGCACAGACGATGCATCAGATGCAGGTAAACATGCATGACTTACCATGCATAAGTTTTCCACCTTCACCATGCAAGGTCTTGAGTCTAATGCATGCTTGCATTCGTCTCCCGCAGGTTCCATATCCCTAGCCGATCTTTCCGAATCCGACTTGTTTTTCGACCCGACCGAAGAGGCCTTGTGCAAAGAAGTGGTGCAGCTCATTGCACTTAACCTGACCGACGCTAAAGACGGTGTCCTGCACTGCTCCAAACTCCTCATTCCCGAGACGCTCCTGGAGCACATCGGCCAGGAGCTGGTGCATCTGTCGGTCAGCGAGCCCTGCGGCCTTCGCGGTGCCCTCGTTGACCTCTGCGTGGAGCAGGACGGCAGCTGCGAAGCCGTGGGACAAATCTCAGTTGACCCATACCTAGTGCCCACCTTCCAGCTCACACTCGTCCTGAGGCTCGACTCCAGGGGCTTTTGGCCAAAAATCCAGGGGCTTTTCGCCGGCAGATCGCCTTCGTCTCCAGTTGTTAGACGTGCACTTAAACTGAGCACTGGATTTAGAGTTATTAAGAGAAAACTGTACAGCTCTGAAGAGCTTTTGATTGAAGAATGCTGAGCTCGACTGATTGAATGTCCATGTCATGGATTTTACCAGGTTTTTAAATGAAGCTGTTCGGTCTCACAAGAGGCCTGAAGTGTTGTATGACTGTTTAAAGCAGAACGTTACCAACTCGCAGGGCATTTGTAATGCAGATGTAGGGTATATAAAAAAAGACTTTAATACAATAAAGTGTTTGTTGCACTTTTGCTGACGTTCTAGTGAAGCAGGAGCTTTCGGGCTGCTGTTGAAATGTTTACCTCAGGTTCATGGGAACCAGATGTGGCAGCTATTTTTCATGTAGAAGACTTTGTTTTTGTTGTTCAAGTACCGATTTGTTCAAAGATGTGTAACAATGTGTCTGGATACAGTTATTGTTCTCTTGGATCAAATGGAAGAGGTGCTTTTAATTTCTTTCTTTTTTTCTTTTTTAAGCAATCATATGCATAGCCATGTATCTTATTTATTTGATATTCAAATGAAATGTGTTCTGGGTTTTTCTTTTGTACTTGAACGAAATGCAGAAAATAAATTATCTTTTTGAGGAAAAACAATCAGTGTCTTTGCACTTATTTTTGGGATGTTTATATTTTATGCATTTAACAGATGCTTTTTGTGCATTAATGGTAATGTATGCATTTTATCAATTCATGCATTCTCTGGGAATCAAGGAGAAATTACCTATACCACAGTATTAATATTTTCAGAGATGCCACATTTTGTAAAGTCTTTATAGACATGCTTCACTGATTAGACTAACGTGATCAGATTTTCTGAAACAGTACTATAGTTTTAATATATTTGTGCTATTCAAATACAATGTGTGCCGTTTTATTTTATATTGTATTATAAAAGTATTGATGCATTAATTATGCTTTTTAAGGCACCTTATGATGCATAGTATGATCTCATGAATAATTGTAACCAGTGTTTTTATATCTATTCTGTTACACCGATAAATAACCGACTTGATACGTGACAAGGAATCTGCAAATATAATGTATTTTAATTGCATCAGTGTCTCAGCAATGGATGCTCTGCAGTGAATGGGTGCCGTCAGAATGAGAGTCCAAACAGCTGATAAAAACATCACAATAATCCACAAGTAATCCACAGCACTCCAGTCCATCAGTTAACATCTGGAGAAGACAAAAACTGAAACAAATCCAGCATTAAGATGTTTTTAACTCAAATACATAGAGTCTATAATCCATAATAACACTTCCTGCAGTGAAAAAAAGGGAATTTTCTGTTGTCTCTCACATCTTTAATTTCTCTCCTGATTCAGACCAGAACACTTCTTCACTGGAGGAAGCGTTATGATGGATTATTATGGATTATGCTACATTTCTCCAAACCTGATGAAGAAACAAACTCATCCTATGATGATCTGAGGGTGTTCATTTTTGGGAGAACTATTGCTTTAAATGAAGCGCATGTCTTTCTCTCAGCTGCTTTCCTCAACATTCCACGCGCTGGGTTTCCTTTTTTTCAGACGGGTGACTACGAACGTGTTGAAACGCATGATTCAGCTGACTGTGGCATTATCTGACGTCTTACGTCTAAAACACAGTTACATGCAACACTCAGGCAAACTCACACACCCACTCTGTGGACAGTGGCACGTACAACCTTTATTTGTATTCAGAGTGAAATAATTGCAGCGTAGTCACTGTCAGTGATGAAACTAAGTCATGTAGAAAATAAAACTTCATATGAAATAAATATTCCTATTCAATTCTTCAATAAATATGACCTGTGTACAGCAGCCGTAGTTACTCCTAACACGCAGGACAGATAAAGTCAGACGCAATAATTTAATCAGTAAGATCCCTGCATAGATAAATCTCAAACATACAAATATAAATCATTAAAAAGTCATGATCTCGATCTAAACAAACTCAAATAAATAAATGCAGATATTGTCATCGGACCCCCCAGTCTGTTTCATAATGCAAAACCAGATTGTTGATTCCTGCCAGAGCTGAAAATAAGGTTGAAATTAGAGAAACAACACCATGAACTTTAAATCAGGCCAGAACATTCAGACTGTGAGGAACGTCCTTCATCCACAGGAGTCCAAAACACCAGCTCCGGTTTCACACACACACACACACACACACACACAATCCTTAGTATGCACGCACACATACACACACACACACACACACAAACACAAACTATCCCTAGTATGCATGTACACGCACACACCCATTTGCTCATGTATATGGTCCTTAGCATGCATGCATGCAAGTACAAACACACACACACACACACACACACACAATCCTTAGCATGCATGTACACACACACACACTTGCACACATACATGGTCCTTAGTATGCATGCATACATGCATGTACACACACACACACACACACACACACAATCCTTAGCATGCATGTACACACTCACACACACTTGCTCAAAGTACATGGTCCTTAGCATGCATGCATGTACACACACATATACACACACAGACACATGTACACGCTCACACACACACACTTGCTCACGTATATGGTCTTTAGCATGCATGCGCACACACACACACGTACACAGATACACACACACAGCTTCAGCCCTCAGTAAGTAATTCTAGTCAAGTTCAGTAGTTGTTGCAATGCTCAGCCCTGTTTTTCAAACAGATGTATGGCGTTCTTCCATATTCCAGACTGGAGAGATTGTTTTTGGAACCTGTGCAGAAAATAAATATTGATATATGAATCATATTTATTTGAAGAAATATGAATAATGCATTGTTTTAATTAATTATTTGTGATGAAAATGCAACATTCCACAATGCACATGATACGATACTTTTGCTTCACGCTGAAGTGTGTAATTTCAGCAGCACAAACACTGACCCACTTTTCCAGCAGTGGTTTGGGAAGGACTTCCCCTATTCATTCCCTCCTTGGGGAATTCACCAAGCACTGAGCCAAGCAAACCGGTACTTATAAATATATACACACATGAATAATTAAAAAATATGTGATATACACTGTACACTATATACACTGCTTCAAAAGTTTGGGATCAGTAAGACTTATGTTTTTTTAAAAAAGTCTCTTCTGCTCATCAAGGCTGCATTTATTTGATCAGAAAAAGAGAAAAATAACAGTAATCTTGCAAAATGTTATTACAATATAAAACAATGCTTTCTAATTTAATATCCTTTAAAATATAATTTATTTCTGTGATGCAACGCTGAATTTCCATCATCATTACTCCAGTATAAAGTGTCCCATGATCTTCAGAAATCATTCTAATATGATGATTTATTATTAGAATTATTAACAGTTGTGCTGCCAAATATTTTTTTGGAAACTGTGATACTTTTTTCAGGATTCTTTGATGAATAAAAAGTTAAAAAGAACAGAATTTATTCAAAATATAAATCTTTTCTAACAATATAAATCTTTCCTATCACTTTGTCATAATTTAATATCTTTGCTGAATAAAAGTTTTAATTTCTTTTAAAAAAAGAAAGAATAAAAATATACTGAGCCCAAACTGTTGAACTGTTGTGTATATTGTTAGAAAAGATTTCTATTTTAAATAAATGCTCTTCTTTTTAACATTTTATTCATCAAAGAATACTAAAAAAAGTATCACAGGTTCCAAAAAAAAAAAAAAAATTAAGCAGGACAACAGTTTCAGCTCTGAAAATAAATCAGTATATTAGAATGATTTCTGAAGATCATGTGACACTGAAGACTGGAGTAATGATGCTGAAAATACAGCTGCACATCACAGAAATACATTAGATTTTAATGTATATTAAAATAGAAAAACGTTATTTTACATCATAATAATATTTCAAAATATTAAATTTTTTCTTGTATTTTTGATCAAATAATTGCAGCCTTGATGAGCAGAAGAAACTCATGTAAAAAACATTTTATTTATATATATATATATATATAAACTGAGACACCACAAACTATCTTGAGGTCATGGACGTTGATTAAGCGTTCATTAGCGTCTCTGTCGCTCAAACAGTGGAGGACGACACATGGGTTTGATTCCCAGGGAATGCATGCACTGAAAGGAAAGTCGCCTCGGATAAAAGCATGAATGTAAATGAAGTGGGACTCAGATGAAGGTGTGGACGGATGCGGAGCTCACCAGGTAGTGCACTGAAGCTTCATCTATCCGTGTAAAGACGCCTGAACCTCAGACAGACGAGAGCAGCTCGGGGTTCCCATCCGCTGAGCCCGCTGGTACAGATCACTGTCCCCGAAATACCGCGCACGGTACAGCAGACCCTCCTCTGAAACACACACACACACACACACACACACACACGCACAAAC
>NC_056583.1:25947823-25962823 GCF_018340385.1 Cyprinus carpio
TTTGCTAAAACTAAATTTGAAAAGAAAGAAAGAAATATATAATAAATAAATAAACAAATAGAAATGACAATTGCACATAAAAAATTAACTAAAACTTAAACTAAATTAAAACTAAATTAAAAATGGAAAATTATAAAAATGACAAAAGCACATGACAAAATTACTAAAACGTAGCTAAAAAAAATCTGAAAACAAATATAGAAGCTAATTCAAATGTTAATGATGAATATTATAATAGTATATAAATAATAGTAAAAATAAACACTGATTTGGATCGTATGGAATAATATCTGTTGAGGTCTATTTATTTAGGTACATTACTAAATTCCTGCTTTTTGTTCATTTTTTAACCCTTGACTAGAATAAGTGGACTTAACAAGGAAAATAGGGTAAAAATATAACACTACAGACACAGAACATGATTCCTTGAAGAACTCGCAGCAGGAGGTTGTTTATTCAACTAAACGGAAGCTGAAGTGAGAACACTGTAGGCACCTTCTGACGGCCTCGGCCTGCTCAGGTGTGTAGGGTTTACTGGAGTCGTTACTGCTGACCTCAGGCCTGCGCTGACCAGCTTCTGTGCCATCAGCGGCTCTCTGAGACGACGCCTCGCCGTTCTGCTCCAGAGACGCCAGCAGCTCTGCCAATCAACCAACAGTCAGGAGTAAAACACGGCAAACCAACAGACAGTGGCACAGCGCCCTACAAACATGCAGATGAGCAGCATACTTAAAGGAACAGTTCATCCAAAAATTTACATTTGCATAATGTTTACTCACTCTCAGATCATCTGAGATCAGGATGAGTTTGTTTCTTCATCAGGTTTGTAGAAATGCTGCATTGCATCAGTGTCTCAGAAGACAAAAGATGAAACAAATCCAGCATTGAGACGTTTTTAACTCAAATATGAGTTCATAATCCATAATAACACTTCCTCCAGTGAAAAAGTGTTCTGGTGTGAATCAGGAGAGAAATCTGCACAGATCAAGCAGCGTTTAAACAGCTCTAAACTAATATGTGGCTGATTTTGATGTGAGAGACAACAGCAGATGCACTTTTTCACTGCAGGAAGTGTTATTATGGATTATAGACTCTATGGTATTTGAGTTAAAAACATCTTAATGCTGGATTTGTTTCATCTTTTTGTCTTCTCCAGATGTTAACTGATGGACTGGAGTGCTGTGGATTACCTTGTGGATTATTGTGATGTTTTTATCAGCTGTTTGGACTCTCATTCTGACGGCACCCATTCACTGCAGAGCATCCATTGCTGAGACACTGATGCAGTGCTGCATTTCTACAAACCTGATGAAGAAACAAACTCATCCTGATCTCGGATGATCTGAGGATGAGCACATTTTCAGCAAATTATTTTTGTGTGAACTATTCCAGCAACACTTAAACACTTAAATCGGCTGTGTCTCATAACCTAGTGAGTTGCCTACATAGAACACAACTACAGTCATCATATAAACAAGCAGCACTACTGAGTTTGTAACATGCTGACCTAAACAACATTTATGGGCAACACCGTTTCAGCACGTGCACGTCTTGCCCTAATATTGCTGTCTAACCAGGCAGCTCACTGGGATTTGAGACACAGCCAGATTAACACCTGAATGCAATAATGCTGTTAATGCAACAGTTACATCATCATCATCAGAGCAGCAACTCTATAACGATACAGCAGCACACACAGTACTATAAACACTAAACAATAACATCTCTGTGTTTAAATCAGAACGGCAGGCTCGAGCAGCACGAGATTTCCATGCGTAACGCGCGCGGATAACACAAAACTGCGCGTTTCGCCTGAATATAAGAATTCAGTGAGCAGCAAATACGATCCGGTATGAGCGCTGTATGAGGGTAACCGAGGCGATCAGGCCTGGATTAGCCCGGGTTCCGTGCGCTCACCCCGCGCTCTCCGCGTCGGGAAAAGCCGCTGCGCTTTCTCCAGGAACCTGCGCGCTCTCTCCGGCTGCGCGCCCTCCAGCGCTCCGAGCGCGATCTCGATGCATCGCTCCGCTTCATCCCGGTTCACCTCCATCACTGAGCTACTCAGAAACGCCAGATGATTTAATAAACACACGCAGGGCGCACCATTGAGACGCGAATGTTGAATAAGAGTTTCCTATGAGACGCAGCGGCAGGTGTTTCCTCCAGGTGGCGCTCGCTGGCCCACAAAGCGCAGCTCTCTATTGAAACCCACTCAAACCTCGCGGGGAGTTTTATTTTGTTGTCGATATTCATGTGGTAAAAAGTATACATATTTAAAAGACATCCCTGACGGCACGCGCAGGCCTGCATCACGTCTATATGACATCTGCGAGAGTGTTTGCGCATCTGCAATTAATCTACAGGACGTTTCCTGTCAGATGTCACATAGACGTTTAGAAGATGTTTTTAAGATGTTTATGATGTTAACTGACATCTTAAAGACGTCTATCAGATGTTTGCACACCGCAGACGCTTTCCAGATGAAGCGATGTTTAACAGACGTCTTGCAGACGTATCTGGGATACTCTGAAATCTGCTCTAGCAGTCGCTGTAAGATTGGAGCTCATCACACAAGGCTGCGATTGGCTCATCCGATCAACCCGGAGAAATGTAACAGGTGCCACGTGACTATAATCCAGCATACACCTGATTAATGAAATGTATCAGTGTTTCAGACCTTTTTCACTCTTATGGGAAAATGTTCTCTTTGGCTTTAATGACTATTCTGAGCAAGAGGAACACTTGATTCATTTACTTTATTTCACATTCATAAGTGTACATTTACCATAAGAAACCACTTTTGATGGTTTTGTTGTCTGAAATATGTATATATATTGACAGTATCAGAGACTCTTTGAATAAGAAAGCTGTAAAAACTTGTGAACTTGAATGTGTGTATGTTTGTTTTGAACTTTAATAGCCTACTTACCTCCCCCTTATCAGTTGTCTTTCTATCTTTTCTTATTTTCCTTTTCTTCTTTTTGATATTGTTTCTTGATAATATATATATTATATGTTTTTGCTCTTTGTATAATAATAAAAAAACAGAATAGCATACACACATACCACATAGTACACCAAAAGAAATACAGTTTATGCTTTATTTGGATTCATTTTAAAGTGTTATTTAACATTATTGTTTATTAAATTATTTTCCATTTTATTTACATTTATTTTTATTTTTACTTCAGTTATTTATTTCTTTTTTTCTCCCATATTATCTGTTTATATATGTAAGTCTGCTGATAAATGGTAAGAATCATGTACCTGGCCAATTAGAGACAGAGTCTGGGACATTAGCCCCGCCCATTTTATACTCCAGGTGTCATACCAACATACACTCCACCATCTTTTTCTATTTCTGTGGATAACAGTCTCAGCAGGCGAGTGATGATGACGTGTCCAACATAAACTCTATACACGGTGGCATTTAAATTAAACGAAAGCAGGAAAAATATCATGCTTTTCAGAAACTGTATACTAAATATATATAACATACCATATATAATTCCCTCTTCTGATTATATAGAATTATTGGTTAGAATTATTTGATCTATATAGGCTACAGGAAGTAAGAATCAATGTGGAAATAGTAATAATGTGTCATCACGCATGATGCACATATAAAAACATGTAAAATCTCATTTAAAGGTCTAATCCTAAAATTACTCGTATCAGGTTATTGATTATGTTTGTCTTTCTTGAAACGCACAGTAGATGGCGCTATAGTTCAACTATTAGGATTGCCCTCCAGAGACGCAAAGATGCTTCTGAAAGGCATCTCTGAATAAATACACCAACCTGTTCCATTTAAATGCTGGTGAAGTGGTGTGTGTGGATGAACAGACTGTGTGTAGCTATTAACACTATTAACTCTTTAAGTCTAGACCCACTGTCTGAGTGTCTGACACAGGCATGAGCTTTTCTTTCCTTTTAGTTTTAGTTTTATTTAATATAATGTATAAACATTAGCTGCTCTCTCTTCCATTTCACCAACACTCCAGAACACTTTATTATAGCAAAACAAAAATGACATTTAAAAATGTTTAGATATAAACTGATGGCCAAAAGTTTGGAATAATTAACTTTTTTCAATGTTTTTTTTTTTTTAAAAGAAGTCTCTTTCGCTCACCAATGCTGCATTTATGTGATCAAAAATACTTTACAATTGTAAAATATTATTATAATTTAAAAAGCTGTTTTCTATGTGAATCTCTGTTAAACTGTAATTTATTTCTGTGATGCGCAGCTGTATTTTCAGCATCATTACTCCAGTCTTCAGTGTCACATGATCTTCAGAAATCATTCTAATATGATGATTTGCTGCTCAAAAAACATTTCTGATTATTAGCAATGTTGAAAACACTTGCGCTTCACAATATTTTTGTGGAAACTGTGATGCAGTTTATTTTTCAGGATTCACTGATGAATAGAAAGCTCAAAAGAACAGCGTTTATTAGAAATATAAATATTTTGTAACATTATAAATGTCTTTACTGTCACTTTAATGCATCCTTGATGAATAAAAGTACACCTTTTCCTTTATTTCCCTTTTTTAATTATATTTACCCCAAACTTTTGAATGGTATTGTATCACAGTTTTCATAATTATATTAAGCAGCACAAATTGTTTTATCATTGATAATAAAGCTAATATGGCCATGTGCATGAGTGTGTTTCTGGCGTGTGTGATGGTGAAATGAGAGCAAAGGTTTGAATGATATCACTCAAAATCATGTCATGTCAATATCAAAATCATTATCTGGATCGGACCAGTGCCTTCTTCACATCAGTTTATCATGAGGTCATATAGTGTGACACATGTAGAAAGTTCAATAAAACTTTAACAAGAACATTTAACACATTCAAAGATGTTGATGAAAATGACAAATTATGATTACGAAAAGAGAATTATGTATCTCAAAGCACAAAAATTAAACTACAGTTATTAATAATAATAGCTGAGATGATCAGTCTTCAGACAGCTGAGGAATGTCTCAGAAACATGAGAAAAGCAGTGACTGTAGAGACCGATGCACTGATTGAGAATTACAGTTAAGAAAATACTGGTGTCTTACAGACTGACTTATCAACGCAGAGTAATTATATTTCATTTAACAGTAAAGCATCTCAGACTGCATGAGCCTGTCTTCCTTTTTTATTTTAGTAAAATATAATATAATTTATAAACTTGAGATGTTCACTCTTTCATTTCACCAACATTCAGGAGCACTTTGTTATATAGCAAAAACAACGATTCACATAATTTAAAGTCAAACTAATAGTTTTAGAATATTTGAGAAATTAAAATAAATAAAAATTAGATAATATAATTTATTTAAATAAAAATATAATTTTAATTATATATATATATATATATATATATAATTTATTACAATTTTTAGAAATTAATTAATATTAAATTAATAGAAATATTGTACATTTGACTCGTTAAAAAAATTTTTTTTTTTCTTTTCTTTTTTTTTTTTTTTTTTTTTTTAAGGGACAGTATAATACAATACATTATATAAAGTCCCTTAATTAAAAAGAGGTTATTCCTGACACTGCAAAGCAAGGAAACCCCTGAGGTCACTGTAGTTCAGCTGATAGATCAATGTAGTATATTTCCTGTCCTGTTATCAGCATATCAATGTTTTGCGTAATTTAAGATGCAATATAACGTGATCATCCAAGAACAAATATGAAAATAATAAGGCGTGTAGTGATGAAATAGTGCTGAGTGCAAACCCAGCAAGAGCTCGCGGTGATTGGCTGCGGCGGAGAAACTCCTCGCCGGTGGGGTGAGCGCAGCTGCCTTATAAATGCACCGGCTCCGGTTTGGTTTGGTTGTACGGGGATGCTGGAGTGAATAACGAGAACGAGAAACATCAGATGAGCATCAGCCAATCCGAACGCTCGCTTTAAAGAGGCATCGAACTATCTAGCCAATCAGAACGCAGTGTTCCTAGCGTTCGCATCACCGGCAGCTGTTTGCGCTTCACGCGTTCTTGTGTTTCTCAGATCAGACGCGGCGTCTTTCACTCCGCGGGTCACCGTGCGCTCAGTCCGCAGCATCAGTTCCGGTGAGTGTTGCTTCCTAACAAACGCAGCTGCTCTGATGCGTCACAGGGATGTGACCCACTTTACCCTCGCTTTGCTTCTGCTGTATCCGCTGCTCTTTTTGTGTGTTACAATAACAGAAGCTTGTGTCGGCAGAGCTCATCATGCCTGACAGGGACATCAAATCTCCAATCTGGCACCCGGAGACAGTGGAGGACGTGTTTGATCACACCTATAAAGAGAAAGAAGGGCCCAAACCTCCCACCGTCATAGTGTGGAGAAATGTCCTTCTCATGGCTTTCCTGCACACCGGAGCTCTGTATGGACTCGTCCTGTTTCCATCCGCCAGTGTCCTCACGTGGATCTGGTGTAAGTATCATATAATATTCAGGGGCGTGTGTTTAGAGCTTTGGGGGCCCCTGGGGGCCACCCACGTGAGGTCTTGGGTGGGGTGTTGAGAATTGTGTTATAAAAACAACTACTCATTCTAAACTTTGGTAAGGTTCATTAGTTAACATGATCTATTGATCTAACATTAACAAAGATCAATAAACACTGTAATAAATGTATTGTTTGTCCATTAACTGATACAACCTTATTGTTAAGTGTTTCCAAAATTATGTTTGTAAAAGATGTTTTCTCTATTTTAGGGGGAGGGGCATTGTTAAATTAGACCTTATTTACTGCATTAAAATGTATTGATACTTTTCTATAGGTTAATTAAAAATTAAAATAATTTTACTATTTGTTAATTATTCGTGCGATAATACTGTAATAGTTTTCATTAGTAAGCATTTCTATGCGAAGCATTTCAACTCACCGTCATTTTCACACCATGGACACTGAACAATCTAGGCAAACCGTCTAAATTTCATTTCAAGTTTCTGCCACTAAATAAAAAATAAAACAAGGTAATTGCGAGAAATTAGCTCGCAATTGTGAGAAAAAAAAACTAAAAATTGCGTGTTTATATTGCGAGTTATGGAGTAAGAATTGCGAGTTGTAAAGTCAGAATTGCGAGTTTATATTGCAAGTTATAAAGCCTGAATTGCAAGATATAAACTTGCAACTTCGAGAAAAAAAGTACCAATTTCGAGTATATATTGCGAGTTATAAAGTCAGAATTGCTAGATATAAACTCGCAATTCCGAGAAAAAAAGTCAGAATTGCAAGTATATATTGCGAGTTATAAAGTCAGAATTGCGAGTTATAAAGTCCGAATTGCGAGTTTATATTGCGAGTTATAAAGTCAGAATTGCAAGATATAAACTCGCAATTCTGAGAAAAAAGTCAGAATTGTGAATTTATATTGTGAGTTATAAAGTTAGAATTGCAAGTTTATATTGCGAGTTATAAAGTCAGAATTGCAAGTTTATATTGCGAGTTATAAAGTTAGAATTGCAAGTTTATATTGCGAGTTATAAAGTCAGAATTGCAAGTTTATATTGCGAGTTATAAAGTCAGAATTGCGAGTTCTAAAGTCAGAATTGCGAGTTTATATTGCAAGTTCTAAAGTCAGAATTGCGAGATCTAAAGTCAGAATTGCGAGTTTATATTGCGAGTTCTAAAGTCAGAATTGCGAGTTTATATTGCGAGTTCTAAAGTCAGAATTGCGAGTTTATATTGCGAGTTCTAAAGTCAGAATTGCGAGTTCTAAAGTCAGAATTGCGAGTTTATATTGCGAGTTCTAAAGTCAGAATTGCGAGTTCTAAAGTCAGAATTGTGAGTTTATATTGCAAGTTCTAAAGTCAGAATTGCGAGTTTATATTGCGAGTTCTAAAGTCAGAATTGCGAGTTCTAAAGTCAGAATTGCGAGTTTATATTGCGAGTTCTAAAGTCAGAATTGCGAGTTTATATTGCAAGTTCTAAAGTCAGAATTGCGAGTTCTAAAGTCAGAATTGCGAGTTTATATTGCGAGTTCTAAAGTCAGAATTGCGAGTTCTAAAAGTCAAATTGCGAGTTTATATTGCGAGTTCTAAAGTCAGAATTGCGAGTTATAAAGTCAGAATTGCGAGTTTATATTGCGAGTTATAAAGTCAGAATTGCGAGTTATAAAGTCAGAATTGCGAGTTTATATTGCGAGTTATAAAGTCAGAATTGCGAGTTTATATTGCGAGTTATAAAGTCAGAATTGCGAGTTTATATTGCGAGATATAAAGTCAGAATTGCGAGTTATAAAGTCAGAATTGTGAGTTTATATTCCGAGAAAAAAGTCCGAATTGTGAGTTTATATTGCGAGTTATAAAGTCAGAATTGCGAGATATAAACCCGCAATTCCGAGAAAAAAAGTCAGAATTGCTAATTTATATCTCACAATTCTGACTTTATAACTCGCAATTTGTACTTTATAACTCGCAATATAAACTCGCAATTCTGGTTTACTTGCCACAATTATAAATTTTTTTATTCGAGAGCATCTAGTGTACCTAGTGATCATATTTGCTTAAAAATGCATTAAAATGAGTTAAAAGATGCCTAAAAGTCCATGTATGTGCATTAAAAACTGAAGTTGTGCTTTGTGGGTTTAAGTAGCTCCATTAAAGTGATTTCCAGCAGTTGATAATGGATGGCATATGTTTGTGTTTTGCAGTTTTGGCGTGTTTCGTGTTCAGTGCTCTAGGTGTCACCGCTGGTGCTCACAGGCTCTGGAGTCACAGATCATATAAAGCATCATTACCTCTCCGGATCTTTCTCGCCTTCGCAAACTCTATGGCCTTCCAGGTAACAAACTCATCTGAAGGAATACTCTGGAATGATTGCATGCGTCAGTATAGAGTTTGTCAAGAATTCAGACTCATCTCGATCTTTATCCTGATTTTCTTCATTTTACTAAACTGTAACTATCCATTTGACTGCTAGTGAAACTGTAGAAGTTGTAAAAAGTGGTTAATCCCTTTCTATAAAGTTCATTATTTATGCATTTGATTGTTACAAATAAAACTTTGTTAGACCTTAGTTTGGAAGATTTTTATAGAAGCCCGTTTCCGCCACTGAATAAAAAATTAAAAGGTAATTGCAACTTTGTATCATGCAGTTCTGACTTTTTTTTCTCGGAATTGTTTGCAACAAAGTCACACTTGCGAGTTCTAAATTCAGAACTGTGAGAAACTCGCGATTGTAAGAAAATAGTCTTTTGTTTTTCCTCAGGATGGGACTTTATAACGCAACTGCGACTTCATATCTCACAGTTGTCAGAAAAGAAGTCAGAATTCATAAGAGTCGCAATGACCTTTTTTATTTTGTGGTTGAAACAGGCTTCCATAGAATTTTGTGTTAAAGATGTAGTGTGTAATTTGTGCGCTACTAGTGGCACAAAGCAGAATTGCAGTCGTTTTTCTTTTTATTAGTAATCTAGAAATGGCACTCTTCTCCTGCTCTCTCTGTAGAATGATATCTACGAATGGTCTCGTGATCACCGCGTTCACCACAAATACTCCGAGACGGACGCCGACCCTCACAATGCTGTGCGAGGCTTTTTCTTCTCTCACATCGGCTGGCTGCTGGTCCGCAAGCATCCGGACGTCATTGAGAAGGGACGCAAGCTGGAGCTCAGCGACCTGAAGGCTGATAAAGTCGTCATGTTCCAGAGGAGGCAAGTCTGAAACCACTTCGTATGTGACCCTGGAGCACAAAACCAGTCATAAGGGTCAATTTTTTAAAATTGAGAATTATGCATGATCTGAAAGCTGAATAAACATGCTTATCATTGATGTATGGTTTGTTAGGATAGAACAATATTTGAAACTATTTGAAAATCTGGAATCTGAGGGTGCAAAAAAATCTAAATATTGAGAAAATCATCTTTAAAGTTGTTCAAATGAAGTTCTTAGCAATGCATATTACTAATCAAAAATTAAGTTTTGATTTATTTATGGTAGGAAATTGACAAAATATCTTCATGGAACATGATCTTTACTTAATATCCTAATGATTTTTGGCATAAAAGAAAAATCCATAATTTTGACCTATACAATGTATTTTTAGCTACAAATATACCTGTGCTACTTAAGACTGGCTTTGTGTTCTAGGGATGGCAGTTTTGTCCAGAATACACTGTTTTAACTGAGTTTGATTGGACTGTCAGATTCTACAAGTCGTCAGTGCTGCTGATGTGCTTCTTCGTGCCGACGTTCGTGCCGTGGTACGTTTGGGGCGAGTCTCTGTGGGTGGCGTAATTCGTCCCTGCCGTCCTCAGATACGCGCTTGTGCTCAATGCCACCTGGCTGGTCAACAGCGCCGCGCACATGTGGGGAAACCGGCCCTACGACAGCAGCATCAACCCCCGGGAGAACAGATTCGTGGCCTTCAGCGCTATAGGTACGTCTGATATACAGCGAGGGTGCGATCAGGCTTTCACACCCACAGCCATCTGCAGCATCAACACAAACAGTACTCATCGTTTACAGTAAGAACTGCTGATGAGACAAAGATGAGCATGAGTTAAACTTGAGTTGAGACACTAGAGTTCACAAAAACTATATATTCAAGGAGCCGAAACTCATTTTTGGGACAGTTAAGCACTCTTAGGTAGCTATATGTGTTTTAAACACATAGGAAATCAACCATCATCTTGCACTTATGCATTTGTTTTTTGATTGTATTGAGATAAGCTGTCTTGGTGTTATATATGCACCCTCTGTGAAAATGAATTTCCTCTCTGAGGACAAATAAATGATCTCTCTCTTAACATTGAGTTTGCAGTAATGCAAAACATTTTTATTATAATTTAAAAAAAAAAATAGCTGAATCATTACTTACAATACTGAAAAGCACAAAAGAAAAATTATAATAAAATGTTAACAGTAATGATAATTATAATTTTTTTTGAGTAAAATGACCTTAATTGTTATACACTAAAATGGAAAACTTATAAAAACTCAATTTACGATATGAAAAATATCATTTTTATTTTATATATATATATATTAGGTATATAGATATATCTATATAGTCATATATACACACACATATATTATATTACTATTTTTATATATACATTTATATATATATATATAATAGCAATATAATTTCTAATATTTTTTTTTGAAATATAAGAAATATTTAAATAATTATATATTTACTAAATATTAGAAATGATATGTCTATTACATTTAGAATATATATTTTTGATATATAAGAAAGTGTGAATTTATATTTAATGATATCATTATGCAATTTTGGAGGAAAATGTGCTTAATTGTCATGAAAATCTATCATGGAAAAGTTCAAATAAATAAATGCTCAACTGACAAAATATAATTTAACAAATAATATAATTTATTCTATCATTCTATAGTAGAAATACAATAAATATATAATCTACTATATTTCTAATATTAATAACTAATATTAAATCTCAGGGAAGTCGTGGCCTAATGGTTAGAGAGTCGGACTCCCAATCGAAGTGTTGTGAGTTCGAGTCTCGGGCCGGCAGGAATTGTGGGTGGGGGGAGTGAATGTACAGCGCTCTCTCCACCCTCAATACCATGACTTAGGTGCCCTTGAGGCAAGGCACTGAACCCCCAACTGCTCCCCGGGCGCCGCAGCATAAAATGGCTGCCCACTGCTCCGGGTGTGTTTCACAGTGTGTGTGTGTGTTCACTGCTCTGTGTGTGTGCCACTTCGGATGGGTTAAATGCAGAGCACGAATTCTGAGTAAATATAAACAAAAACTTATAACAAACCAAAATGCAAAGATAATATATAATTATATTTTTGCCAAATGTTGGAAATTAATTAATTTGTTTTTAAGAGTATTGTTTTGATATATAATGACGTATATAAATATATTGCATTTGCATAGATTGTGTATTGATGACTCATCTCCTGTTTTCATCTCTCAGGTGAAGGCTTTCATAACTATCACCACACCTTTCCCTTCGACTACGCCACCAGCGAGTTCGGCTGCAAACTCAACCTGACCACCTGCTTCATTGACTTGATGTGTTTCCTGGGTCTGGCCCGAGAGCCCAAGCGTGTGTCCAGAGAAGCTGCCCTCGCTCGAGCTCAGCGCACCGGAGACGGCAGCCACAGGACTGGCTAACGAGCGCCGTCCGTCCTAACGAACTGCACGCCGGAAAACTGAAGCACGTCTGCTCGTCCGGCGACGGGGAGTTTCGACGCTGCATCCGCTCTACCTTCATGTCAGATGACAAGTGTTGTGTTTCCCAGTCTAGCCTGTGAAGCTTTACTACGGCGATCTGACCTGTTTGTGTAGCACTTATTCCGATGTTCTTTCCGGCTTCCTCTTCTCGACAGCAGCTGTAGATATTCCTGAGTTCGGTCTGAGCTCGTGTAGCTGATGTGCCAGTTCACTCAACGCAGCGCCCAAAAACCCTGTTGCCCTCCCGGCCCTTGTTTGTGCGCGCCTTACCAAATCTAACCGTGCAGTTTGTTAGAAGTTAACTAAGATGCACATCTATTTAAAATTCAACAGATGCACCTTACTGCATCCGGACTAAATAGAGATCAGATGCAGACGTAGTTTAAAATGTAATATTGCCAATCTATTTCGTTGCCATACTTGCACAAATGGTTCATTTGGAGAATTGCGTGAATAGTTCTGTAGCCTACTGATGATTCGTGATGATATTTTTTGTGAATTTTTGACCACGGCACAAATACGACAGACACTGAGTTCCATTTAATGTCTAATCTGTAAACACACTTACTTGAGAGTGACACTGACTTACAATTAACAGTAATTCGGAGGTCACTGACGACTACAGAGAAGGAATCAGTCGCTGGATTGAATGTTTGAGGTTGTGTGAGAGTGACTGCGGCGTGTATTGATTCCTGATTATTAAGGTACTGTAGAATGTATAGTTTGGTTTTGTATTGTAATTAACTGTGCAACACCATGCTTATCTTTCGAGTCCCGCTTTAACGTTTTCATCTTCTAAATCGATGCGTCTGTAGTGTGAGCATGCTGTGTTAATACAGAACTCTTTTCTATGGCAGAATAATACAGACGGACGAGTAATTCTAATAACTCATGTGTGTTATGATGGCAAAAGCCTTTGTGTTGCATGCAATCCGAATTGGTGCAAACGGAGGTTTTTGCTCTGGTTCACCTGTATGTTTAATTAAACATAATGTATTTTCAGAGAGTTTTCAGTGCTATTTTTCCATTTTTGGATTTCATTTCACAAGTTGCTTGTAATTAAATTGTTTGGTAACTTTAAAAGTATTTGGATTGCAGTTCTTTGATGACTTTACACTGGGACAGATCGCCTTATTTCCACTCTGACACTCAACATGCCAAAAATGCGGCTGTGATGTTTCTCATGCCGCTTGGAAGAAGCCTTCGGCTCTTAAACGTAAAGTGATGTTCCTGTTTGCGGTAACGACCTGAAATAGTCAGTAGACACTTGTTTAGTAATCATTGACTGGAAATAAAGTCTCGAGCAAAGAGCCTTTGAGAGTTTTGCACTTCATTTCTGCCACTTTTCTCTGTTTTGTGACATTTTAAAATCAATTTAGCATTTCTCCTTAAACACATATCATGCAATTCTGAGAAAACCGTCTGAATTGCTCGATCTACAGCCCTGGACTCACAGCACATAATCATGGACTTCATGTCTGTACTTGTGTCTGATTCTCTCTGGAAGCTTCTGTCTGATGGCATGTGTCCAGACTGCTGAATCAGCTCTAGCTTCCACAGTCACAGCAGACACGCGGATGCGTTTCATTCAGACTGATGTAACAAATACTTCATAGTTTTTTTTTAATGCATGCAAGTAAACAACAGAAAGGCTAGAATAATTAATGCAATCACTAAACATGAAGTACTGTCATTTGGCCTCCTGATAGTGTGACACACAGACTCAGAAGCACAGTGTTATTATTGGCCACTGCGGCGTTACGTCATCACGGCGGAAGGTTACAAGAGTTCACAACATCACGGGAATGCCAACAGCAGATCAGCGGCAGCCAATCAGCAGCGCCGTATGACCCCGCCGGACCAATCAGCGAGCGCCTCTGATGAAATCATACCGCGGCGCCAAAATGAGACACTAACGGTTGCGGTTTCACAGGATCACATTCATTTAGAGTCTTTCGTGTGGAAACCCGGCCGTTGAGTGTCACGTCATGACAAACCCCACAAGTCAACTAGTTACTGAATAGTTTTACAGAGTAAACCATGAATCAAAGTGCAGTTTTCCCACACAAAAGCGCAAATATTACTGAATTTGATGCATTAATATTTATCTCCATGAATATATAAATATTTTAAATATACAAATATTATTATAATGATAGTATATTATTATTATTATTTTTAATAAACAGATGGTCGGACTCATAATTTCACTAATAAATAAAATCGCGGATTTCATTATGAAATGTATCAATGGAGTGAAGCGCATGTTGCTTTAAGGGTTGATCAGGAAAGTTCTGAATTCTAAAAACGTCTCTTTCTCGCCCCCTACAGGATAAACTCAGAATCAAAACCCTCATGTTCTGATGATTTGTGTGTACATATATGTTGTATTTTCCCTTCAAAACCTTTAATGTGCCTTAAATTACAAACAGGTGTGCTGGAAATAAATCTGTTAAATTCTAACACAAAAATAATTATTCTGAAGGATTATATTGTTTTTATTATCCTTTAATTGCTTGATATGCCCCTTAAGAAAATCAATAGCTGTGACACACTGAGCATTTATGAAAGTGGTGTATATTTTTCTTCAAGTGTTTTCAAGCATGTCAGAGTTTGAGTCGAGACCTCAGAATGAACCGGTTACACAGAACAGAAGATTCATTACCAGAACATAAACTCAGTTTAGCAGGTTAACCCTTTAGTTACATTCAGTTTCTCTGCTCTGTTAAAGTACTGAAGGATCTCACAAAAGCTGTCCAGGCCATATTTCACCTCAGAAATAAATAAGAGTATTTTTTAGGACCATTAATGTTTAATGACAATTTAAAAAAAAAAAA
>NC_056583.1:25967823-25970323 GCF_018340385.1 Cyprinus carpio
ATAAAGTTATTTAATTCAGGGGTTGTATGCAATCACAGAACAAACAGCATGCAATATTTGTAAATAATTTTACTGACAACATTTAATGTTTTATATTTTGGAGAACATGTACTATAATTCAGTTTTTTTCTTTTTTTACGTTTGATAAGATTTGTGCATGCAATATTTGTAAATAAAATAATTTTATTGCAGACAGATGAGATAAAGTAGATCTAAAGCATCTTCTTTCTTATTAAAGCTCAAGCAGCAGATCATGGCGCTTGCAACACCAAAGTCATGGGTTCTATTCCCAGGGAATGCATGAACTCATATGTATATGTTTAATGCAGTGTGAGCTGTTTTGAATTAAAGCACCTACCAAATGCATCAAAGTAAATGTTTATTTGGTAGAAACATGCCAGACTGAGAAGCGGCTCCAGCATCATGTTAGTGGAAAACACTGATTGTTCTCTGCTAAATTGATTATTATTAGCAACATCATTATGCAATTGATAAAATACCTTTTTCTGTCGTTGTCCTGCGCGTACAGCTGGAGGGTCGTTCCACCCCTCCTGAACTGAAGAGAGACAATATTCACACAATCACAGGGCATCAGTCACCAAAACATCTATTTGCATTTAAATAGAAACGCATGCATCCATACATCAGCACCAAAACACATCTGCACACTCAAGTCACACTGATAAATGTCTGACTGTTACTGCATCTTTACAGACATCTGTGTGAGTGATTTAAGTGTCTCTGTCTCTTCTCTTTCTGTCTGACTTACACTAGCATTCAAAATTCATCTGTGAATCCTGAAAAATAAAATGTATCACAGTTTTTACAAAAATATTGTGCAGCACAACTGTGTTCAACATTGATAATAATCAGAAATGTTTCTTGAGCAGCAAATCATCATATTAGAATGATTTCTGAAGACCATGTGACACTGAAGACTGGAGTAATGATGCTGAAAATACAGCTGCGCATCACAGAAATAAATGACAGTTTAACAGATATTCACATAGAAAACAGCTGTTTTACATTATAATAATATTTCACTATTTTTCTTTTATGCAAATACTTATTTATAAATACTTTTTAATATTTAAAATTACTTTTATTGAAATTTTTTGTACAAATATTTTATAAGAATATTTTATTAAAAATTATCAGACATTTTTATATTCTATTGTATTTTCGATCAAATAAATGCGGCTTTAGTGAACAGAAGAGACTTTTTCAGAAACAACATGATCAGTGTGAGAATTTACAAATGACTCGTAATCAGTCAGCATTAAATATTAGAAGAGCAGAGTTTGGTCTATTGCTGTCCCTCTTACACACACACACACACACACACACACACACACTCTAACACACACACTCAGAAACACACAGAAACACACACACAGAAACAAACACACACACACACACACACACACACACACACACACACACACACACTCACACTCACTCACTCTCTCACACAAACACACACACTCAGAAACACACACACAGAAACAAACACACACACACACACAAACAAACACACACACTCACACACACACACACACACTCACACTCACTCACACTCTCACACAAACACACACACTCAGAAACACACACACAGAAAAAAAAAAAAAAAAAAACAAACACACACACACACACACACACTCACACACACACACACACACACACACACACTCACACTCACTCACTCTCTCACACAAACACACACACTACAGATATAATAAATAGATGGATAGACAGACATACAGATATAATCACACACAGAAACAAACAAACACACACACTCAGAAACACACAGAAACAACACACACAAACAAACACACACACACACACACACACACACACATACACACACTCACTCACACTCTCACACAAACACACACACACTCAGAAACGAAACCACAGAAACAAACACACACACACACACACAGAAAAAACGAATCAGTGAAGAGACAGTTTGACCGTTAATAAAAACAAAGTCATAACTCACTCCTCCTCTTGTCAATAAAAACACAAAACATACAAAAAAACAAACACAAACAAATAAACACACACACACACACACACACACACACACACACACACACACACTCAGAAACACACAGAAACACACACTCACACAAACACACACACACTCACACAAACACACACACACTCACTCACTCTCTCACTCACACACACACACACACACACACACACACACACACACACACACACACACACACACACCATGGGAAATGTCCTGGGAATCAAACAGCAGGGACGATATAAACACATATATGAGACACAGCTGTGTTCAGCGGCTCCTCCTGATGTCTGCAGGTACCTGTTGGTGGAGGCAGGATGCCGGCGCTGAAGCTCTTGGCCCCCGGTGCTCCGGGGCCGCCCTGAGGATACCCGGCTCCGAGAGGAGGATAGGCCCCGGCGGGAGGAGGCGCAGGAGCCTGTGCGTGAGGAGCGGCTGGAAACAAGGGCACCGGGCCAC
>NC_056583.1:25975323-25982823 GCF_018340385.1 Cyprinus carpio
TTTGACTTTAAAATGTCGTCTTGTTGTGTTTTTGGCTGCAAGAATAGAAGGAACTGCACTTTTGGTTCAAAACTAAAGTTTCACCGGATCACGGCCGACATTCCTTCACAGAAATCAAGAAGACAATTGTGGTTGAATGCAATACGGCGTGCAGACTAGACAGAGACGATCATAAATAATGCTCGTGTTTGCAGTGCACACTTCATATTAGGTAAAATAATCTATGCATATGTACTGGTGTGTTGGTTTTATCTAGTACAAATCAGCAAGTTTATGTTTTATAGGTGAAAAGTCGCCAACCTTCAGCGCACTAGCTAGGTTAAAATGTTAAACAAACATACAGCGATAGATGTGTGTGTGCCATCCTTTGAATGGTCTCTTAAAATAATCCACATTGCTAATCATAGTTAGCCCAGCGATAGGTTACATTAGACAATAAGCCTTGACAAAATTCCCCAAACCACCCGAAAGTAATTCATACTGTATGTTGTCTAGGAAATATCCAAAACCTGGTTAAAATGTTTCCAATGAGAACAAGATACAAGAACTACACCAGGCTTAGCTAAAAATAAATAAATAAATAAATAATGCTACTGTAATGTTATCCACTCGTCATTATATTTTGGTCAGATAACCAGTTTGGTCAGTGAACTGAGTGATCAACTGAATTAATTGATAAATGTATGCTAACTCCCACTTTTTTTTATTATTATTTTTTTTGTCACGGTCCCGCAGAGACAGTGACTGTACATATTCGGACAGTTCCGAACCTTCTTCTGCATCCATGTTTAATAATTCCCTCCTAAAATGTGCTAGTTTACGCTTGTCTACATTGCGTCCGCGCCTCTTTTTGCCTCCAGCTAAGCCCCGCCCACCCGGAGACGTTGCAATGTTTACAAACTTTTAAGGGGTCTATAGAAAGTTCAGAAGAAGAACATTTATTTGAAATATAAATATTTTGTAACTTTATAAATGTCTTTATCATCACTTTTGATCAATTTAAAGCATCTCTGCTAAATAAAAATTTCTATAATTTCTTTCCAAAAAAAGAAAGAAAGAAAGAAATGATGCTGACTCAAAGCTTTTGAATGGAATAGTGTAATCAAATCAAATGTAATCAAAATGTAATGTTACAAAAAGCTTTGTTTCAGATAAATGCTGATCTTTGGATCTTTCTATTCATCAAAGAATCCTGAAAAAAGTACTCAACTCTCTTAAATATTGATAATCAGCAAATCAGCATAATAGAATGATTTCTGAAGATCATGTCAAGACTGGAGTAATGATGCTGAAAATACAGCTTTGATCACAGGAATAAACTACATTTTAAAATAAAAGGTTATTTTAAATAGTAAAAATATTTCTAAAATTTAACTGATTTTGCAGTACTTTGGATATAGATTGAAACAAATGTGCTTTAGTCAGTATAAAGAGTATGAAGAGTGCTCTTGAGTTACTGCAGGAAAAAAAAAAGGCATGTTGCTGGAGCCGGGCTTAAATGCAAACTGACTGTCTGCCAGCAGGAGGCGCTGTGAGAGCGGTAGACCCAGCGGTTTCTCCAGTAACGGCTATTAATTAAAGCAGCTCCGCCTATGAACGCTTCTTTATCAGATAAAATGAAAATGCCTTCGAAACTTTTCTGAAAACAGTCCGTTCCCTTCAGAGATACATTCATATAAAACACCCGCGACGTGTTTTGATTTTGAAACGTGCAGTGCTCATATTTATTCAACGAAGTCAAACGCCACAAATAAATCAATGTATTGGGAACACTGGTATATCGAAATATCGGAAATGTGTTTAAAAACCATATCACCGTTATTGAATTTTTTTTTATCGCGATACATATTGATATTGAATTATTGTCCAGCCCTACTATACTGTATTGTAGTTATAACAATACACATTTAATTGAATTACAAAAATTAAATCAATAAAAAATATTACTATTGCAATAATAATAATGCACTCTAAAATTAAAATAAGTATTTAAAAATAATTATTTACATTATTTCTTTAAATATTTGTATTTTATTAAATAATAAAAAATTAAACAGCAATAATTCTATTGTACTGTAAAACAAAAAAAGAACAATAATAATAATTACATTTAAATTAATAATAATTTGACCAAACACTAAAAAAAATATAATACTAATTTATTTTAGAACCAAATTCTATTGTTGACAACAGTTGGCTTATAAGTGCTTCTTCCCATTACATGTCTCAGAGGACGGTCCATGCATGTTATAGATCCGATATACAAGCGGCTCACTTCTAATGTCACTGTATACTGTATAAATGTGTATTAGTGTGTGCACCTGGTCTGGGCAGTCGGGCAGGTAGCGGAGCGCTGAGGTCAGGCTGCCCTGAGATGCCAGGATGCTGGAGTACTGGACGAGCCTCTCGGTCAGCGCTGAGCTCTGAACACAAAACTCACCGTTACGCAGACGCTCGATCGACTTGCGCAGGACCATCACCTTCTCCACCAGATCCTGCAGACGCACGAGAACACAGACGTCAGCGCACGACAGCATTCACTCACTATAAGCGTGAATCTGTGTGTGTGTGTGTGTGTGTGTGTGACCTCCAGCGCCAGCGGAGAAGAACAGTCTCTCTGCGACGTCCAGCACTCCACCAGACGCTCGATGTTCCCCGAGCAGATGAAGCACAGACAGGCCTGCAGACAGCGCTTCTCTGTGCCTCCAGCCTGCAGACGAGAGCCCAGAGTATCTACACACACACAGAGAGAGAGAGAGCTGTCAATCACTCCAGACTCTGAGCTCTGATTGGACGAGCCGCATTCAGAGCTCTCATACTCTACACTAATGCAGAAGCGTGTTTGTCAACCGAATTAGACGAATCAAGAAACTGTGATGCTCTCACCGCAGAGAGGAGCGAACTCCTCGGGGTTAGCGTAGGTCAGCAGAGCCGCCAGCGCCTCCTTCCAGTTATCCAGCTCACAGCTCTGGACGATATCACGCCAGTTCTGCGTCACCACTGACGAGATCAGCTGACCGAGAAAAACACCTCCTCAGTACAGATATTCCCCAATGATAAGAAGAATGATAAAAGTAAAAAGAATACCGAGAATAATAATCATGATAAATAAAACTAATAATAAAAAGAATAACAACAATACTAATAACAGCAAGAACAACAATTTAATAGTATTTTAATAAAAAAAAAAAAAATAGTATTATTATTATTAAAATAAAAAATAATGACAAGAAAATGAATAATTATTATTTAATAATATTTTCAGAATTTAATTACATTTTTATTAGCATTATTATCATCACCTTAAATATTATTATTGCTGTTATTACTAATATTAGTAGTGGTGTTATTATATCGCTGATGTTATTATTTGTCAACTTATTATTAATTAAATTATTATTTTTGTTACTAGTCATATTTTTAATCAAGCCTAACAAGACTAATAAGAATACTTATATCATAAATAATTTTAAAATACTTAAGAATAATAACTATTATAAGTATTATTACTACTATTGTTATTATTAATTTATTATTTTAAATAGCACTGTTATTAGCAATACTGCTATTATTTTATTAAATAATATTAGTGTTGTTATTATTAGTAATAGAAGCTGTACTAGTATTCTTCTTACATTGTTATTATTATTGGTTGTCTTATTATTATTATTATTATTATTATTATTATCAATAATAATAAAATGACGACTAACAAGAATAATAAGAATAATTAGAAGAATATTAATTATGTTTTAATAATAATAATAATATTTTTATCTGATAATAATAATAATAATCATCATCATCTTATTATTGCTATTATTATTAGTTGCCTACTTACTATTATTTTAATTATTATTATTATTGTTGTAATAATTCCTCATCTTATTATTTTTATCATTGCTATTAATGATATTTTAGTAAGACGACAAATAAATAGCAGTTCTGAATATTGATAAGCGGTTACCATGGAGACGCTGTTGGTCTGTCGCTGCAGGTAGTGCTGCTGGGTCTTCTTCAGTAGCTCCTCCCCTCCGCTGATTGACAGGAGGATAGCCTCGGCGTAACGTCCGTCGTTCAGACACAGATCCACGGCGCCCTCGAAGTTCCCCACCAACAGAGCCTGACTGATCAGACCGTCCGTATCTGCTCAACACAGCACCACATTCACACCTGAACATCAACATCACAGCGTTACTCACATGCGTGTCATTCAGAGACGCTCACCCGAGGACACGGGGATCTGGAAGGGCGCTCGGTCTTTCTCTTTCTTCGGCAGCTGACTGAAGAAATCAGCCGGAGACTCGCGGCCGGACTCCTCTGCTCTCTGATTGGACGATTCAACATCAGATACAGTAAAACATGCATGCAGTGATTCACAGCGCAGCTGACACACACCTGATCAGAGAGCGTCTGCATCTTCTCCGCCAGATCATTCACGTCTACACCGTTCGGATGAAGCTTCCTCCCCAAACACGCCGAGATCTGCAGGTTTGAATTACAGCTTCACTCAGAAACGAACACGTTTGGGTCTGTTTTCACTCATAAAGCATCAACAGAAGACTTGGAGTACAGTGCATGAGTCAATTATTTCTATATTGCATTCCACAAAGCATTACTCCGATGATTTAATGAGGTGTCAGTGGCTAAACTGCATCTTAATCTAGAAAATGGCATATTTTGTCACAAATTTAGAACAAACGTATCCTTTCAAGTCAGTTAGAAGCGGCTCAGTCTACGCCGCTCTATATATACACCGTATTTTCCGGACTATAAGTCACACTTTTTTTCATAGTTTGGCTGGTCCTGCGACTTCTTAATTTATCAAAATTAATTTGACATGAACCAAGAGAAAACATTACCGTCTACAGCCGCGAGAGGGCGCTCTATGCTGCTCAGTGCTCCTGCAGCATACCCCTGAAAACATTAACTGAAAACAACTGAAAACTGTTAACTGAAATATTAATTTAAAGACAACTGAGAAAGACTGAATGCAAACAAAATGCCAACAAAAAGAAAATCCTATTCTGCAGATTACAAACTGTAAAATATGGTAAAATATGCAGCCGATCTGATCTGTTACAGGAGCAATGAGCAGCATAGAGCGCCCTCTCGCGGCTGTAGACGGTAATGTTTTCTCTTGGTTCTTGGTTCTAAATAAATGCAACTTATAGTCCAGTGCGACTTATATATGTTTTTTCCCTCGTCATGACGTATTTTTGGACTGATCACACTCACATCATCGTGCGACTTATAGTCCGAAAAATACGGTAGTGATTTGTGATGTTCAGTGCTGTGTTTAGATGCGATACCTTCCTCTGCAGCTCGTCTTTACTGAAGCCCAGCAGCCGCAGAAACTTCACACGCGCCTCATCCTCAAAATTCACCTGTTAGAAGCACCGCAGAACAACGACTGAAAGAGCATAAATGTGACGTTCTGTGGCTTTTGGTATGAATGTGATAGCTTTAAGATTATCGATGTTCTCCAGTCTCTTAAAGAGCGAAGCATGGCGCTTGCAACACCAGGGTTATGGGTTCGATTCCCTGGGAAAGCATGAACTCGTAGCATGTTTATAAGCCATCATTCTGTCTGATTTTCTGAATGCTGTCTAGAATCTGAATTAAGTTTATTTATACAGCACATTTCGTACACAGTGGAAATTCAAAGTGCTTTACGTAAAATAATAATAATAATAAAAATAAAACAAGGAATTTAAAAACTTTGAAATTGATTTAAAATTAATTTAAGACAGTTAAAAATAGAAATGATTATACGTAAAATACAGTGAATAAGTAAATAAATAAATAAAAGAGAAATCATAATATAGCATTCCTATGAGGTTATTAACGACAGAGAAGCTTTAAGGGCTTCCTGCGGTTTTCATCAAATAAATAAAAGTTTGATGGTTTAGTGACAAAAATCAAGAAATTAAGAATTAATAAATTAATAATTTTTTATTCTGAATATTTTTATTTTTAGCAATAATAATAATAATAATAATAATAATTATTATTTAGCAATAATAATAATAATAATAATAATAATTATTATTATTATTATTATTATTATTTAATATAATTATTATTATTAATTATATTAATTAACAAAAATAATAAAAATAACATATCGGCCCTATAAGCTCTACAAACAAAGTTTTTTTTTTTTTTTTTTAAATCACATTTTAAAATAATTATTATCCCAAAAATCACAACATTATAAAAAGTTGATAATTTTGTTGTTTTTCAGACTTTTTTTCCACACATTTTGCATCTCAAGTAAATGCATCCTGATTTAAGATACTTCTATTAAAAACAAAAACAGATATGATGTTTTGCAGTGCATGCAACATTTATTGTCATGATTTCTGGCTCTGAGTTAAAAGCTTCTTCAGCCTTCATAAGATGAATCAAGACGTTTTAAGACCTGGAGAAAGCCTGAAACAGTAATGGCTCTGACTCTGTTCAAGACTCTTGTGTGTTCAGCAGAAGACGTCGTGTGTAGATGTGAATGTTTGTACCGTGAGGAACCTCCATATGTCCTGCTCGGCGTCAGACGGGGCGCTCCTGATCTTGTCGTGGCAGAAGCTGGTGAAGGATCCGGACTGTAGAGCGGCCTGCAGCTCGGCCGAACGCTGGAGGAACTCCGTCTCTGTGGTCACCTGACTCACCTGCACCTGTCGTGCGATTGGCTGCTGCTGAGCCGCCGCTGTAGGGTTCTCAAACGTCACCAGCTTCCCTCCGAACTACAGGAGACAGAAGCAAGCACAGACTCACAGCAGGCTCATCTTAAAATATCAGACTCAGTCTCGACATCCCTGAAACACTCACAGCGAAGGACGCGCCGACGGGCCTCCGCACCCACTTGGGCGGCTTCTTTAGCGGAGGGACGATGACGGTTTCCTCCGAGGGCTGAGGAACCTGCAGAGGTGGAAGAGCCTGACCGGTCCCAAACGGGTCGCTGCTGTCAAACGAGGCCGAGATCTAAGAACAGAGAGAGAGATCATGTGATCATCGTTCCTAAAAGAACAGCAGGTTAGACGTTCCCGTAATCTCACCTGGTCCACCGTGCTGTGCTGCCGCTGCTGAAGACGTCCTCCCATCACAGAGTACACACTGATCCGTCCGTCAAACGATGCGGCCGACAGGAGGGCGGGGTTACGAGGACACCACTGCACATCGAAGCACCACTGATTGGCTGTCGGCAGCTCGTAAATCACCTGAAACACCAGAGACAGGGCATGATGGACAGCACAGGTGCAATGCGACCCAAAGATCCTACACTGATGGATTTCTATGGGTTTATTAATTACTAATCTGACAAACTACAGATTTATTACATATTATATAATGTATTATTTAGATAATTTTTTTGTATTATCATCATAAATAGGTCTGTTAAATTATACTAAAACTAATACATTTTATTCATTATTATATTGTATAATATTATTGCATATTTTGCATAACATATTTTGCATAACAATGCATATTTTATTATAT